>NW_026888694.1:0-119131 GCF_032173495.1 Musca vetustissima
TTGAGCAATAAGCGTGAATTTTTTAAAGAATATTTTTTTCAAGGACCTCTTGAGCAATAATCGTGGATTTTTTAAAGAATATTTTTTTCTAGGACCTCTTGAGCAATAAGCGTGGATTTTTTAAAGAATATTTTTTCAAGTACCTCTTGAGCTATATGCGATGATTTTGTAAAGAATATTTTTTCAATGACCTCTTGAGCAATAAGCGTGGATTTTTTAAAGAATATTTTTTCAAGTACCTCTTGAGCAATAAGCGGGGATTTTTTAAAGAATATTTTTTCAATGATCTCTTGAGCAATAAGCCTGGATATTTTAAAGAATATTTTTTCAAGGACCTCTTGAGCAATAAGCGGGGATTTTTTAAAGAATATTTTTTTCAATGATCTCTTGAGCGTGGATTTTTTAAAGAATATTTTTTCAAGGATCTCTTGAGCAATAAGCGTGGATTTTATAAAGAATATTTTTCATGGATCTCTTGAGCAATAAGCGTGGATTTTTTAAAGAATATTTTTTCAAAGACCTCTTGAGCAATAAGCGTGGATTTTTTAAAGAATATTTTTTCAAAGACCTCTTGAGCAATAAGCGTGGATTTTTTAAAGAATATTTTTTCAAAGACCTCTTGAACAATAAGCGTGGATTTTTTAAAGAATATTTTTTCAAGGATCTCTTGAGCAATAAGCGTGGATTTTTTAAAGATTATTTTTTCAAGGACCACTTGAACAATAAGCGTGGATTTTTTAAAGAATATTTTTTCAAGGATCTCTTGAGCAATAAGCGTGGATTTTTAAAGAATATTTTTTCAAAGACCTCTTGAGCAATAAGCGTGGATTTTTTAAAAAATACTTTTTCAAGGATCTCTTGAGCAATAAGCGTAGATTTTTTAAAGAATATTTTTTCAAGGATCTCTTGAGCAATAAGCGTAGATTTTTTAAAGAATGTTTTTTCAGGGATCTTTTGAACAATAAACGTGGATTTATTAATGAATATTTTTTCAAGGATCTCTTGAGCAATAAGCGTGAATTTTTTACAGAATATTTTTTCAAGGATCTCTTGAGCAATAAGCGTGGCTCTCAAAGTTACTCTATACATAAACGATATATCTAGGGTGTTCTCTATATAAAAGTATTTCCTTTATAGGAGAAGGACAATTAAAAAGAAAAAAACTTCTGTCTATAAAAGTCCTTCCAAAGGTCTTCTATCTATGGAGGGCATTTTTTGTGTAAATATCTTTACAGGTTGTGCTCTTCTCATATCAAGTTGAATACATACAGAACATTTTTAGAAGCCTTTAATAAATAGAAACTTCTCAAAAGTATTTGGTTTATAGAGGACCTCTTCCATCCACATTAGACCTCACAAAGAGGTCGTTTCAAGAATTATTTTCAGTCTTACATTTTGATCATTTAATCAGCATTATTCAATTTTAACGATAAACAATTACTCTCAGATATGTTCCATGGGGGTTATGGTAATAATAAAGGCCAAACATATCAATGAAAACTTGTTTGTTTCCCAGAAAGAATTCTTATGAAAATTTAAATTTGACAATAAGCTTATTATACCATCACCATGAGCTTCATTGTTTATTGGCGATGATACTGCTTCGGTTGCTGCTGCCGGTGCTGATGATGATGATGGTTAAGCTCTATAAAACATTATCATTTCCATGATAGCTCTCTGATGGTGGTTATAACCTTTTTGTTGCACATTTAGTGGCCGTGTGTGGTGTTGGTGGCAGTGTCGACTTGATGGTTGTGGGCATATTGGGGACAAAATAAATGACACTCTGGCTGGGGCCATGAATGCCGCACTGCAGCGATTACTGTCAATGCTGTGTAACTCTAGGCCTAATAAATGTTTTGCATTCTCCACATACATACGCACACTTACACACATTGGCAAATGGTCTTCTTGCAGCTAACATTGTTGCTAAATGCTGCAAATCTCAAATGTTTGCTGGTTGTGTAAAGCGTTTTTTTTTGTTTCGCCTGAATGTGATTGTACTCGTAGTCGCAGGATTTCGGCTAACTACTTACCAATGTAATCTATACGAAAATAGAACTTTGTGTCCAACTCACCTCCGCACAAAAATGGGATGGTTGATAGTGGCATCATCAACACACATAAGCAGCATCTGTGTCGCCATGCACAACGTTAGTCTACCCTAGCTCAATAGTGTCAATGATAGTGTAACCGTTCCAAACCAAAAAAATCTGCACCACCATAAAAATTGCAAGGAACCAATTCTACCATGGCCTCGCAATTGTAGAATGGTCATTAGACATTCAAAGCATTTGAATTATAGACGCATTTTCCTTTTTTGGTCAATGCATACAATGGCATGTGAAGTGTTCGCATGAAGCCCACTTAATAGTATTAAAACAGTCATGGGGCAATAAAGCGTTGTTGTTGTAAAGCGATTCTTAAGTGCAATTGAAATTGAAGAGGAACAATAGAGGAAAAGATAAACATGCATGGAGACAATAATGCACCATGCACAAAAAACTAAAGATGAAGATTTCCTTCAGTCCGACTAAGGATTACTTTTTTAACTGTCTATAAATACCCCTCTTCAACCAGTCTATATAGAATGTATTTAGTTCATGTATATAGAATACATACAGTATCTTAACTCCCTGACATTCAGCTTGTCCATAAAGATTTATTGCCTACAGTTTTTCATTAGATAATTCGAATAACTTATCTAAAATACTTCCCTGTCTTCAGATCGTCTACAGAGATTACCTTCACATCGCGTATGCAGACTTCCCACTTCATCTCAGCAGGCCTTTATGTACTCCTCGGCTATAGATACTCCCTTACTGGAGCCAATGTATGGAGACTCCATCCACCATCAGCTCATTATTACAGCCTATATTCAGGTTATCTATTCCCTTCAACTCCCATATCGTGTCACTCGCTCAAATTTTCATCTATTCCTTTGCAGGTATCTCTTACGTGCTTTTATGTCTAAATCAAACCTTTCAATTATCGTATCCACAAAATGATAATAGAATAACATTTTCGCAAATGCAAATCTAACTAACTGTAACCATAATGTTATTAGCATTAATAGTTTGCAACAACAACAACCCTTAACCCAAAACAACAACCACAAATACGAGAACGGCAATTCTATCAACCCTTTGGCAAATAAAAAAATCGCCGGAATGATGTGTTTGTCATCAAACCCAATAACAAGAACAACAACCACCACAGATGATACATCATTAAAATAACTCGTCCCCCTCCGAACATGTACATGTTGCTGCCCCGGCATTTCTTACATTGGCAATTCATCCATTAGGCATTCTGCAAATTTTCGAAACCAAGCAAGTCAACCCAACCGCCATTGATAGCAATCGAATCGACTCGAATTGAATCGAATCAAACCAAAAACCTGAACCGATGCAAAGTCTTGCTGGCCATAAATACCCCCTGCTCCAACGGCCCTAAGGATTTTCGATGTTAATGATGACAACTATGATGACGTTCATACAAGAAGCCCCTGCTGTTGATGTTTTTGGTCACCCCTTTTTGGAAGGGGTGGGCAAGGGGATGGGGTTTTGTGTAAATGACTGATGCTGTTGATGTCTACGAAATCTTCGAGCTTTTGCCTTTGTCTGGGTTCTATATGACATCGACTCGTTTGAACACACACAGACGCACTGATTCACAGAAGCTCATGTCAATATGCCTAATATCCTACAATGATTTTAAATGCCTTTGGCACTTTTTACTAACGACAATGCCGGCGAGGACGACGATGATGATGATCAGGATGAGATGACGACGACAACGATGAATGAGTGAGTAGTGTAAATGCCTTGGTGAATCCTAGTTAGTTCGGAGGGCTATGAAAATATTCAAAACAAAGTGCAGTGAAATTCACTTATGGTATTTTTTGTAAATGAGCGTACGGATGTTTGTGTGTGCGTTTCTGTTTAGAAAGGAAATGTATGTAGATGTGTTTCGGAAATCACATCTTTGTTGTTGATTATTACTGAAATAAATACCCCTTTTCAAACGGAAATTTATGCATTATGTTGTTGAATTTCTTAGAGCGATTTTTATCAGTATGGAAGTGAGTATGTGGGAATTTGAAGGGTGATACTTAGAAGACCCTTCGTAAAAATGTGTGTAGGAGAAGATATTGTAATTTTAATTTTTAGGTATACAATTTTGGGTTAAAGCAAAAACACCACGTGGAACTTATACCGCATCAAGGAAACAGCACGAGGAACTTATCCGACATTTAGTCCAGATTTATGTCGACATGACTAAATAGACAAAGTTTTTTTTTCATTTCGATATGCGATATGTATACTCTGCTCTCCTACATAAACTCACTTCAGTTCATCTAAAGAGACTCCTTTAGATCTTATTTACCTACAGTCCAATTTCTATATTCAACATTTGTCACAATTTGGAAGAGACAATGATTAGCCATAATAACTCATTTGTTTGCTTATATTGTTATTGTATCTATGTGTAAGTGTGTGTCCGCTCTTAATTATGAGGGGCAAGAATGTTGATTTTTGTTGTTACTGTTATTGCTCTAATCACTTAAAGATGATTAGTGATGAATTTAATTAAACAGTCATTAATGTATAACAGAGCTATGTAATTATTTCTAAATCGTTTTCATTGTAAACATTAATTATCAATTAAATCGCTGATGCCTAAAGCAATCATCAATTAAGAATTGTACTG
The DNA here is from genome assembly GCF_032173495.1 of Musca vetustissima. Lineage (NCBI taxonomy): Eukaryota > Metazoa > Arthropoda > Insecta > Diptera > Muscidae > Musca > Musca vetustissima. The sequence goes on from NW_026888694.1 coordinate 4,714, forward strand.
AATATTTTATGAAATCATTAAAATTTGAATTAGTTAAATATATTATTTGTAAAAAAGACTAACTAACCCCTCAATATAGAACTGTAGACATAAATACTTATGACAATTTTAATATTTTATGAAAATTTTTGTGGTATTTTAGAGTAACTTCCTGTAATGTGGACCACCATTTTCTTTTTTTGATATTGTGGGCGTACCAACGGTAAAAACTGAAAACAAATTGTTTTCACAGGTCAAAAATTATATATATTTGTCTATAAAAATGTTATTGCATTATATTTCAAAAAACTCTAAGCTGCAAATAATAATAATAACTTGGCGTGTAATGTGGACCAGTATGTGTGGGTAATGAGTATAAGTAAGTTATAGGTAGGTTGTGGTTTGGTTGTGGTAAATTTCAATTTATTATACTCTTAGGTAACAATGAATGCAAAAATATATTGGTTTATGTTTTGGAATAGCCCCCATTTAAGGGTACCGCCCCATTTGCGGTATTTTGAAGGTCCTTGCTTCATTATCCAACCGAAGCACCTTTAATTTCGCATATCGAGTTTTCAGAGGATAGAATACCTCGTCGCATATTAAATTCACCCACGTTTCGAACTCGTCCTCATGAAAAGGTACCACTTTTTTATAGTGGTCCACATTTCCCGACATTGAATATTTTTATTTAAAAATAATTACAGGCTTCAAAAATTAATAAAAATTAAAAATCGCCGATTGTAATTACAGCTAAACGTATATTTTTGTTAAAGAAAACAAGAAAAACCACATAACATCATCATATTCGAGAAAAACAAAGTGTTCGATTATTTTGCAAAAACGTTCGACTATTGTGCTAAAAAATGTTAAAATCACACTTTTACAATCAGAGCTACATTTTCTACTAACATTTTTAACATTGCAATTATTTATTAAAAACCAATTTTGATGTTTGTTTTCACTAATAAGGAAAATATTTATCTAGGCGGCATTGACATATTTCAAGCATTTTCTTAGATATGGGGGGTGGTCCAAATTTGACGCATGGTCCACATTACCCGAAGTTACCCTATGCTTTTTTTTATGTAATATATTTTCACTATTGTCACTATATATTTTGACTCTAACCGTAGAGTCATCCGTAACAGTGGATTTTTTTTTTTTTCATTTCCTGAATCGTCAATTAAGCGTGAATTTTTAAGGGCCTTCTGTTAAGCGTTGATATATAACAACAAATGTTTAAGGCCCATAAGTTAAGCGTGTATTTTTTTAAAGGATATTTTTAAGGTTCATCACTTACGCCTGAATTTATAAATCCAATTAAGCGTGGATTTTTAAGGTATTTTTTTAAAGAAAATTTTAAGGACCAAAATTTTGCATAGATTTTTAAATGATATTTCTTCAAGATATTTTTCAAGGACCATAGTTTTGCGTGTATTTTTAAAGGATTTTTTTTAAAGACAATCAGTTAAGTGTGGATTTCTTAAAAGATATTTTTTTATGGTTCATCAATTAAAAGTGGATTTTTTGTAGGATATTTCAAATGATGATCATTTAAGCTTGGATTTTTTATAGGATAATTCAAAGGACGATCATTTAAGCGTGGAATTTTTAAAGGATATTTTTTAAGGACAATCACTAAAGCGTGGAATTTTTAAAGAATATTTTTAAGGACCATCACTAAACAGTAAATTTTTAAAGGGATATTTCTAAAGGGCCATCAGTTAAGCGTGGATTTTTAAAGGATACTTTGCGTAAATGTATTAAGGACAATCAGTTAAGCGTGGATTTTTAAAGGATAATTTCCGTAAATGTATTAATGACCATCAGTTAAGCGTGGATTTTTAAAGGATAATTTCCGTAAATGTATTAATGACCATCAGTTAAGCGTGGATTTTTATAGGATATTTTTTCAAGAACCATCAGTTAAGCGTGGATTTTTATAGAATATTTTTTAAGGATCATCAGTTAAGGGTGTTTTTTAACGAATATTTTTTAAGGATCATCAGTAAAGCGTGTTTTTAACCAAGATTTTATTCAATGGCCATCAGATTTGCGTGAATTTTTTAAAGGACCATCATCTCATAATTTTTGAAGGATAATTTCTGAGGGATATTTTTCAAGGAACATCTATGGGAGTGGACCACTCTTTGATACAGGGTATTATGTCATTGTGCATATGTTTGTAACAGGCAAAAGGAAACGAGATACACCAATGGTTCCTTTTGAGAATATGCATAGAATCACTTTCTAAGCCGATTTAGGCATGTCCATCCTTCCATGTTAAATTTTATACAAAGAGCTGGTCGCAATTATTATTCTTATCAGATAAAATGCCACGTCTGTTAGGATGCATCTTTTGAATATACCCGAAGTGGTAGAGGGTATCATATAGTCGGCCACGTCCGACGTTACTACCTTCCGTACTGGTAGAAGTATATTTTTGGGACCATCTCTAAATGATATTTATCATGAACCATCTCTGGGCGTGTCATTTAAAAAAACTTGTCTTTATGAACTTTTTGAAGTCTTACAAACATCTGTGCCGAAAATTATCCAATAAGTCCAGTTTTGGGAAATCTTCTATATTAAGTGTTCCGCCCATTTTCGATATTATAAAGGTGTTAGTCATTCTTTTTCCACCAAAGTATCTTAAATTCTCATTCAATTTTTTTTTCGGGGATGGTAATTTAGGGCCATCTTTTGACGTGACCTCATATTTGGTAGGTTTTAGCGGCATTATCCCATTAATATGGGTCCAGGTTCATTGAGGCTGAAACAATTTTTCCAGCAAATGTTTTATATAGTTCCATGTTTTTCGATATACAGTTCTCCACTTTTTGCAAGGTCCATAAAAAAAGTAAACGATTTTATTTTAAAGAATACATTCTTAGGAAACAAATCTACGCGTGGATTGCTAACGATTTTTATACCCTACACAACTATGTTGTCAGGGTATTATAGCTTTGTGCAGCCCCAAAAGTTTGTAACGCCGCGAAATATTGGTCCTAGACCCACCTTTAGGTATACCGATCATCATATCTGTGTCCGGCCGTCCGTCTGTCCATTATAATTTGTAAACACGATACAGGTCACAGTTATGGATCAATCTTCACGAAATTTTGCATTTAGGATGGGTTTTAGCCAATGAAGACCCCTATTGTGTTTGGTAAAGATCGGTCAATACTTAGGGGATGAAACGGACCAAATACTTAATTTTTGTCGGTTTTTCTGATCGCTCCAGAGGCCGAAATTATGTCCCAAACATCGCGATTTTTTACATGGAGAAGGAAATCGGGCCAAAGAATAAGCATGGCTGTTTTTAAAAAGATCAGTTAATATTTAGCGGGTCAAATGGACCCTGACTTTTGTGAAAAAAATGACTAAATTTGTATTCCATGGCTTGTATATTTACTCCTGAAGGACATAGACCCAAGAAGTTGATAGTATATCCACGAGGAGTAGTTGACCGTTAAATTGATACCAACTATGTTGTCATATTTACTCTGATGAGGGAGTTACACTTAAATATTTACGGGTGCTTACGTATTCAGATAATATTTAGTAAACCATTACCACACTGGAGGGCGGAAATATAGCGCTGATCGCTTTAAAATGTTCCATGAGGTTCCAGTTATGGTCAAGGACCTAAAATTTTTAATTAATTTGGGAAGAAGTGGACCGAAAACTTATATATACCACAATTGGAAGCCGAACATCACAACACAACCCACTGTGAGGGGATGGGCTAATATGTTTGACCTCTACTTGGTCAAGATGGTTCAAATATCGCAGAGTATTGCCCAAGCTCAGAATATAGAACCACAGTAAGTTATATTAAAAATAAAAAATGTGGATTAAAAATAAAAAAAAAACACATTTTTATGGCCAAACAAACGCGTCGTGTTTTATAAATATACTTACAAGGACCACTCCGAATAGTGAATTCTAAAGAAGGCAAATGACCCAAAATCTGTGTACAGGTATGTATAAAAAGTTTGAAATATTTTCTACATTACCCATTTACCTCTTTCATTTCAATTTCTTTACAATTCTTTGAAAAAAATAAATCATTAAAAAACTCTCTCAAACGAACAAAACAATCAAAACTAATTGTTTACTGATGAATGACATTCAGCCATTCATTGTTTAGCAATGTGAATAACGATCCATTCTGACATGGCATTCTTATCTTTCCAAGAATTCAATGTATAGCACACACACACACACACACCTACAACAAATTGTTTTGACTACTAAAAAACGTAACGAGCTTCAACATTATTAGTCATTATGAAAAATTGAAAAAAAAAAACGAAACGAAAACTGAGAATCAAATTATGTCTGTGTTCATTGAGTTAACAAATTAAGCCATACAAAAGTGGTCTTAAAAATCTAATCAAATTAAGCCACAAAAACCATAGAACCATTAACAACAACACTTTGGATTTTTACAGCCATCCTTCCACGCCACTCCACTTCATTGAAGGCAATGGAACATTATTTGTATGCCAATATTTCTATGGCCACAAAAAATCGCTTTGTTCTTAAAGAAATTGTTGGTTTATTTGTTAACAATTCTGTGAAATTTTTTATTGGTTTTTTGAATATTTTTTTTTTCTTGTTGGGTGGGTAGCTTGTTCAAATGTATATTTATTTATTTGTTTGTCTTTTTGGTTGAAAGATAATAAAAGACCGACTGCTGCTGCTGCATTACGCACAATAAATCATGTTAGCTCATCAAAGGACATTGGAAAAAAAGAATTAAATAAACATCAATTGCGAGAAGAGACCATGAACTCAAGGGGAAATTCCAGTTCGGTGATGGTTTTTTGTATTCCTTGTTAGTCTGCTGATATGTCCAAGGGCTGCCGCCAGACATTAACATTAAATATGAGAATAATAACAAAAGACAACATGCCACACAGACACTCACACACACAGCTGCACAATGATATACGAATAATAAAGAAATAAAAATAAGAGAAAGTGATGTAGAATAAAAAAGAAAGAACATAAAATAAAGAAAGCGTTGGCCATTGAATTCGATTGTATGCATACAGACACATACACACATATTTATACAGAATTGAGTATACAATTCATATTATTCATCATCAATAAATAACTGCTGTTGGTGTGACAATGAATCAAACAGAGAGAGAATTTCAAATTTAAAAACACCATTTTGACACAAATGTGTCAGACATTGTCAATTGAATGGTTAATTAAGTGTTGAGTGAGTACTTATAATGTCCTTAGCCAAAAAACCCCATTTATTATAATTGGCTTATTTGTTATTGTTAAATATATTGAGGGTTATTGTTGAGGCAGTGTGTAAAAAGTACAAAAATATTTTAGTAAGTTTAAGGCCGTCTGCAATTTTTTAAATAAGAATATGTAAGGAAAGTAGAAAATTAAAACTAGACCTACTTTGATACCTTTTGGAGATATTGAAAAAGATCAAAATCCGTATGAGGTAATTTATTGAAGCGGAAATGATCCACAGAAAACGCAAATAAATCCGCAATATTTTCAAAAACATTTTTTGCCAAATTTCGTGTTTTTGGAAATCCAGTTCCCGCCGTTCTAGTAGATGGATTTTCACGAAGAAGATTTTATATCATCCGAAACGTAAAAATCTTTGTTGATCGCGGGTACCCATATCATTTAGTTGACAGATCTAAAAATTTTACCCAAAAAATAGGTTTTTTAGAAATTTGATCGCACAAAATTTTCATCATCGGATGAGTATTACTCTGAAGCTGTGCATACTACATACACAAAATACATATCAAATTACGCAGATTCGCGACTACAATAATCTTATAATCGATTTTTAGAAATTCCTGTTTGGGTATTAAAGCTAGAAGTAAAATTAAAAAACACTCAAAATCGAGCTTCAAAATATCAGCATCATTTAAAGGTAGATGCAGTTAAATTTTTGAAAAATGATACATAAGTGGCGTAGTCCCCATTTTGTTGGCTTCTAGTTTTACTTTGACACGAAGACCGTGAAATGAGTGGCTTAGTCACAAATCGATATAGAACATAAAAAAACTGGTTCGCCTCAACCTGTTTTTACACATTTTTTACATTAAAGTAGACACAGCTTCCACCAAAATAAAGTTTGGAGGTCAATATCATGAACAGTTTGCAACGACAGACCAATTAATCCAAAACTATTCACTTTTTTCATATACTTAAGTAATTCCCGAGGGCGAGGGGTGAACCTTTCGCTTCAGCTATGTTAAAAAATTGGCAATATTGCCCATATGTATGTTTGCTAGGCTGAATTTGGTGCGATGTTTTTCAATCGAATCGATTTTAATTTAGTATTTTGGATTCTCATTATACCCTATACAACTATGTTGTCAGGGTATTATAGCTTTGTGCAACCCCAAGAATTTGTAAAGCCGCGAAATATTGTCCTAGACTCACCTTTAAGTATACCGATCGTCACATCTCGACTAGCTGAATCGATCTAGACATGTGTGTCCGTCCGTCCGTCCGTCAGTTCATTATAATTTGTAAATACGATACAGGCCACAGTTAAGGACCAATCTTCACGAAATTTTGCATGTAGGATATAGAGGATGAAATGGACCAAATACTTAATTTTTGTCGGTTTTTCTGGTCGCTTCAGAGGCCGCAATTATGGGCCAAACATCGCGGATTTTTGCAAGGAGAGAGGGATCGGGCCAAATAATAACCATGCATGTTTTGATAAAGATCGGTCAATATTTAGCGGGTCAAATGGACCCTGACTTTTGTGTGAGAAATGACAACATTTGTATTCTATAGCGTATATATTTACTCCTGAAGGACCCGAGACCCGAGAAGTTGATAGTATATCCTAGAGGATTGGTTTACCTTTAAATTGATACGGATGTGTTCAGATATGGGAATTATGCATAATAAGGTAAATGCGACTATGTGCATAGTATTGCTATTACTCCATTAGAGGACAGAAATGCCGCGCTGATCGCTTTGAAATAGTAAAGGATTTTCCGATTGTGGTCAAGGACGACACCTACAGTTTTCGGTGAAGTTGAGATTTCATTCAGTGGGTGTAATTCAGGGGGTGCAATGTATTTTGTCAGATTTTCTAGTCGCTCTAGAGCATAGGTGCCCAAAATTAAAATGTGTTAGTATGTTTGAGAGAAAACAGAACAGTACCGAACAAAATTGTGTGTACATTTTGGTGGTCGGAAAAATTATTGAAATGTTTTACATGAATTAAAATTGTATATGTCACAAAAATCTAATAAAGTTTATAAAGTAGCACATACCGAGATAATAATCATATTATAATATTAAATATTAATATTAAATACTACGATAATTATCAAATATTTAATTCTTTTAAAAAAAACAGCAATTGTTCTGTTGTTTTTAAAATTTTTTAAACATACAAAACGCATTTTGAATAATAAAATAAAAATCCAAATATACTGAAACACTTTTATCCCTAAGTGTTATTTCGTTGATTTTCTGGTTCTGCGGAAACGACGTCGTGCGCGCACCCCAGCATGTGTTCATTCGTTGCCTGTCAAACAACGACTGACTGAAAGAGCATAACAATGCGTGTGAGTAGGCAGCTACTTTAAAGTATACTGATGGGCTTCATTACTCTAGAGGCAGTTATTATATGCAGAACATCGCATGTTTTACAAGGTGAAGGAGATGTGACCACATACTTAGAGCGGCTTTTTAGATGATGATCGGCCAATATCCCGAGGGTCAAATCAACCAAAGCATAACTTGACAAGTTTTTTTTTTATTTTATGGCGTAAAAATTCACTTCAAGAAAAAGAATGGAAAATATGCCAGGGTTAGAAAGTTGAGCTGTTGACCTATAATCGATCAAGAGGATGCAAATATCACGAAATATTGTCCAGTTTCAGAATATAGAAGCGCAGAAAGTTAGACTTCCGTGGTAGTTGAGTAGGGTATTATATGGTCGGCCCCGTTCGTCTATACTGCTCCGTTCACTGGTTTTAACCCAGGATTCTGGGTACCCCCCACATAACTGTACCCCGAACATTCGGTATTTTTTGAGATTTTATATTTTGGATTCTCGTACTAAAAATATTAATATTTAGCCAAGTTTGAGTTCGGATAATCATATTTTTCTCACGTATTTTGTATTCAAGGTCATAGCATAACATGAGTGTCCTCCTAGGAGCCCCCATTTATTTTACAAATTAACATTTTTATTTAAAAATGTTTTAGCTTCACTAAACAAAAACTTCGTCCCAATTGGGGCTATGATGCACTTCTGTAAAATTCGGGCGAACCGATATATACGGGAGTTATATATAAATCTTAACCGATTTTCAATTCAAAGAAATGAGCTATACCATATTTCATCCAATTTTGAACATACATCCGACTTGTACATTGTTTACAATAATACATAGACCGACGAACAGAAAAATCAGTACTTATTCATGGCCCTTAACGAAATATTATTTAAAAACTCCAAATTAAGTCTTGGTCTGAGAAAAAATATTCTTTAGAAAAAAAAATATTCTTTGAAAAATAAAAACCGTTTATTTTTGGTCCTTAAAATTTTCTCTTGAGAATGTTTATGGAACTTTACTGTTAGGGTTCAGAAAAACAGACAAAACAGTTCCACTATTTTAAGGAATTTGGGTGAAATTTTAAATAGATTGTCAGTTATTTGACATTTCACTCACACATTTTTCCGTGACAGAACCAGAATACCAAGAATACGAAGAAAAGCAAATGGAATATTTACGAAACAAATCTATGAAATTACTTTTTATACCCCCAGCCTTATGAATAATTAGGGTATGTACACTTTGTACACGGCAAAAATGTGCCTCATCGAAATATTGGTTTTATATTCCATGTTTCTTTGGACCAAAGCCGTTTCAGACAATTATGAGTCGACTTACAAATGTTTGTTCATCTGTCTGCCCGTCTGGTACGCACGATAACTTTCTCCACATTAGGCTCCTCTTACTTTTGCTATATTTGGCAAATTTTAGGTTATACGATGATTTCCCTTCATGAGAGGGTATAAATCCTCGTATCTTGGGTATAAATCCTCGTATTTTGCATATCTCATGTATAACGAGCTCTCCCCATTTGCATTACATTGAATATTTCAGTCACATTTTTTAATATTATCTTCTGCAATACGTCATTTATAGTTCCAAATTGGAAACTTCTTTGCAAATAATTGCCTGTAGGGGTCCCCTTCTGATTTAACGAGAATCTGCTAATTTTAATTTTATTCCTATGGCGAAGGATATACAATAAAAGCTGTGATATTTCTACCTTTTTTTCGTAGAAAAGCCTTTTGAACATTTTAATTAATCCGAATTTTATACTATCTATTTAATAATTATTTCATAATTCATGACAACATATGTGTGGGTGTACAACAATCATAATTTATATTCTAATGATGGTCAGATTCACTGGAATTTTATTTTAAATGCGTTCCTATACAACAATTCAAGGTAAAGCAGAAGTGTTCTCCTGAATGCTCCTTTGACAATGCTATCATCGAAAATTACCAAGAATTCCAAAACAGGATAACGTTTCGGTTTAAGGAATTTTAAACAAATACTCATATAAAATATCAATTAAATATAAATGAGAACTAAGAGCAGTTTTTAAAAAAATTGTCGGAAAAGTTCATGAAGGAAACGGAAGTCTTTCCACAACATTTCACGATAACTAGAAAAAAACAAACAAAATGAACGAACACATTGACTTATTCCAAGAATATGTTTATTAAGAAACTGCTTCCATGGAAGAAAAAAAAAACGAAAATCTACAACAATAGTACAAGTGTAAATTTGTAAGAGGGTATCTATTTAACAATTGAAAAGTACTTCACTCCATTTACCTCACCAACCTTCTTGTCATCATCATCAACATCCTTCTCATCATCATTATAATGTAAACAACATAAAGAGGACTTGAATTCAAAACAAGAACAACAATACCGTAACAGCATTTTAAATATTGTAAATAAATAATAAACGAATAGGGGGATGAATAAGCGACAAATGAATGAACGAATAAAGGCCAAACATACAATGTAATTCGTAACTTTCTTCTCTTACTTCTTCTTCTCCATGCCTTCATTGACCGGTATTGTGTGGCAGACACAACAACATATTTTTTTGAATAATAACTTGTATGCCCTCTTCCATTTTCTGCTCCTTCCAACATTACATTATTATCCAGCTAATCCTGGCTGCAAACCCATAACTTCATGCTTGAAATATTACAATGAATACCATTTTAAAGGGTCATACACACACACACACCCAATTTCCAAAAAGAAAAAAATCTTAAAGAAGCATTGTCCCTCAACAGGAAGGGAACCAAAACCATAGCAACCAACCAGCTAACCGCCCGTCTTCCTCTTCGGCAGTAGCATCTTCGTCATTAGTTATTCAGAAGAAAAAAAAAACATTTTTTTATAATCATATTTGTTGGAATATCTTCCTTTTTCTGCAAGGAAAAATAAACGAAAGCTGTAAAAACCCAACGATACGATTCCTTGTAACAAACCCTGTAACTACGTTCCTGTTTCAAATATGAACTTCCGATACCAACTCCCCATCACAAACATTCTTTTCTGGGTGCGTTTTTTCATCATCTAAGGGCCTTATTCGAGCCACATTTCGTCCATTTCTTTTGGCAACCGCAATTGGTTTGTTGTGATTTGTGTTAAGTAATCAGTGTATTTCACTCTTTTCCTTTTATGATCCTTCCTACACAACCTCCCTCTTAAAAACTTCGTTGCCAGACGACTTGTATGGCAATCCGTTCATATCATTCCTTTACATTTTAAATTCACTTAAAGATTTTCTTTTTGGTTCATATTTGTGTATTAGTATTTTTATGAATGTGTGTTTGTATATGGCACACTCACACACACACACATATATATACATGACTATATTAGCAGCTTAATGTATTCGATATGATGAAGACGGAAGCATATCAAACAAGTTTCCGGTTTAACATTTCAATTTGGAAAGAAAAAAGAGATGTAAATACACTGGTTGGGAAGGAACAGGGTAAACAGTGGAACAGTAGATTTGTGCAAAAATATTTTTTCGGAGAGCATCAACAAGCCTGCATTCCTAAGGGCAAATTGTCCATGGATCATTAAACAATATATTTCAGGGTCTTACACAAGGCGTGGGTTTTTATAAATATTTTTAAAGGACTAATCCAGGCGTAGCTGTCTTAATTTTTATACCCTTCACCATACTGTGGTACAGGGTATTATGTCTTTGTGCATATGTTTGTAACAGGCAAAAATAATCGAGATAGACCCATGGTTGCTTTTGAGAATATGCATAGAATCACTTTCTGAGTCGATTTATGCATGTCCGTCTGTCCGTCCATGTATTTTTGTTAACAAAGTACAGGTCGCATTTATGATCCGATTTGGATGAAATTTGGCACAGGTCACCTAATTGGCCCAAGGACGAACCCTATTGAAATTGGAGAAAATCGGTCCACGTTTAGGCATAGCTCCCATATAAGGGTACCCCCCAATTTTCGGTATTTTGAGGTTATATAGCACGTTTTTTAACTGAATTCGCTGAAATTTGGTACTTTGAGTTCTTATTGGGTAGCAAATCTCCCTACTAAAAATTATAAATATAGGTCCATTTTTTCGGATAGTCCCCACATAAGGGTACCCACAATTTTCGGTATTTTGGGGTTAAATTGTAAAAATTGTTAAATTGTAAATTGTTAAATTGTAAACAAAGTACAGGTCGCATTTATTATCCGAATTGGATGAAATTTGGCATACGTCACTTATTTGGCCCAAGGACGAACCCTATTGAAATTGGGAAAAATCGGTTCAGATTTAGATATAGCTCCCATATGTATTTTCGTCCGATTTAAGGTAAATGGTGCACCAATGTCCCTAAATATCTTTCGATTTGCACGAAATTTGGCACAGCGTACTTAATTAAGCCTAGAATGGTGTGTGCTAAGTTTCATAAAAATCGGTTCAGATTTATATATAGCTCCCATATAAATTTTCGTCCGATTTAAGGTAAATGGTGCACCAATGTCCCTAAATATCTTTCGATTTGCACGAAATTTGCCACAGCGTACTGAATTAAGCCTAGAATGATGTGTGCTAAGTCTCTGTATACCTTTCGATTTCCACGAAATTTGGTACAGCGTACTGAATACAGTCTAGAATGATGTGTGTTAAGTTTCGTGAAAATCAAAAATGCGTCGTCTGTTAAGATTCATCTGTTGAATTTACCCAAAGTGGTGAAGGGTATCATATATTCGGCCCCGTCCGACTTTACCACTTTCCTTACTGGTTTTAAAGAATATTTTTTTTATGGACCAACTCGTGGCATGGGGTTTAAGGACGAACACAAGGCGTGATTTTGAGGCAGATTCATAGGCGTAGATTAATTAGAAATATTGTCATTGATGCAGATTTATTGGTACGTATTTATTTTAATATTTTTAATAATTAACAATATATTTTAGACAGATTTGTATACCCTTCAACACACTGAGGTACAGGGTGTTATGTCTTTGGGCATATGTTTGTAACAGGCAAAAAGATAGACCCGTGGTTCCTTTTGAGGATATGCATAGAAACATTTTTTATGTCGATTTATGCATGTCCGTCCGTCTGTCTGTATATGTCAAATTGGCCCAAGGACTAAATCGGTTCAGATTTATATACAGCTTCCATATATATTTGCATCCGATTTCGTGTAAATGGTGCACCAAAGTCCCTATATATCCTTCGATTTGCACGAATTTTGGCATAGCGTACTGAACTAAGACTAGAACGATGTGTGTTAAATTTCGTGAGTATCGGTTCAGATTTATATATAGCTCACATATATATTTTCGTCCGATTTTGTGTAAATGGTGCGGTTCAGATTCAGATATAGTTCTCATATGGCTTTTCTTCCGATTTTACGTAAATTGTGCACTAAAGATCCTTTGTTTGGCCGTTTGCACACAGTTTTCTACAATGAACTTAAGATAGCATAAACATACATGTGTCAATTTTGCTTGAAATCGATTCAGATTCACATTTAGATCCTTTATATATTATCGATTCAGATTCACATTTAGATCCTTTATATATTTTAAAGACCCATAGCTAGGCCGATTGACACAAGGTACTGAAATAAATATAAATTAATCTCGGAAGGTTTCCTTGAAATCGGTTCAGATTTAGATATAGCATAGCTTCCATATATAATTTCGATCTATTAATTTTAACAAAAGTTAACATAGGTTACAGAATGGTATGTGTAGACAGTGATGTTAATCGGTTTACGCATAAATAAAGATCACATTTTTAAATTTGTTCAATTTCATGTCAATGTTCCATCGAAATGACGACGTCTGTTAGGATACATATGCAGAATATACCCAAAGTGGTGATGGATATCATATAGTCGGACACGTCCGACTTTACAATTTTCCTTACTGGTTAAATATTATTTTTCGAGAACAAAAACAGGGCTTGCATTAAAAAAAAAATATTTTTTAAGGACCTACTTAAGGTATGGAATGTTTTAAGAATATTTTTTAAAAAATATTTGTCTAAGACCAACCCTAGGCGGGGGTTTTTTAAGGACCAACACAAAGCGTTGATTTTTTAAGGAACAAACACAAGACGTTTATTTTTTGAAGAATATTTTTTTTTAAGACAAACACAGGCGTGGATTTTTAAAAGAATATTTTTTTTAAAGACAAACACAAGGCGTGGATTTTTAAGGAATATTTTTAAGGTCCAACAAAAGGCGTGGATTTTTAAGGACCAACACAAAGCTCGGATTTCTGGAAGAATATTTTTTAAGAACAAACCCATGGCTCGGATTTCTGGAATAATATTTTTTAAGAACAAACCCAAGGCTCGGATTTATGGAAGAATATTTTGTAAGGACAAACCCAAGGACTTTAAGGACTCATATTTATTGCCGTGAATTATTTAGAAAAATATTTTGACTCGTATTTATTGGCGTGAATTTTTTAGAAATATTTTTGGAGACAGATTTATGGCCGTGAATTTATTACAAATATTTTTAGACGTAGATTCGTTAGAAATATTTTTGGAGACAGATTTATTAAAGTGAATTTATTAGAAATATTTTTTGTGTCGGATTTGTAAGCCAAAATTTGAATTCAACACTCTGGCACTTCGTCGTTAAAAGATTTATTTTTTCTTTGTAGCCTTGCTTCATTTGGTCTAAATTTGGCAAAATTGTATTTTAGAAAGCATAACTTCGTTATCAGATCTCAATGGTTTTTAAAATTTCGCAATGAGATGCTGCAATTTGGATGTAATTTCGTTCGATTTTTTTGAAGTAAATGATATTTTTACGATATGGTATAGATTAGCTTTATTCGAAAAAGTACTTTTAAAAGTTACTTTTTTCCACAGAAAGTAAGCAAACAATATTCTAAAAACCAACATTAACAGCAATACAAATTCTAAACTACAAATTGAAAAAGAATCTCCGTTACAGTTAATTACCTAGGAGGAAAATGAGATATCTGAAACATTTTTGGCCTGGCTTGATTAACCAACATATTTATCTTCTTTTAGTTTTCATTTTCCTTTGGTAATTTCAAAGAATTTTTTAAATGCTATCAAAAACAAGCTATCTAAAAATGTAACCAATTCCTAAGCACACATACACACACACTAATTCAATAGAGAGTAGTTAATGTTTCTTTTAATTTGCCACATATCACATGGGAGAATGTTTTCGAAACTACATATTAACAAGTTTTGCTAGTTTTTGTGTTGGTTATCTAATTCTAGCCCTGAAATGGACCTTCTATGAATAGAAATTAACATGGCCTTTGATGATGCGTAGATATGTTAGGAGAGCTCATCAACAGGAAATGAAAAAAAAAACAAAGTGAAACGAAACAACATTTCTACGCAACAAAGAAAACTTATTTCGTATTAAAATATCACTTTGAATGCAAAACAACATTAACAACATTCCTTTTTATCGTTTGTTCGGATATCATCTCTGGTCCGACAGCATCCTGCTCAGGATCATCATCATTACAATCAGCATTTGAAAATAGCTTCATCATCATCAACAACAAATGCAGCAGCAACAATAACAACAACATTACGAGTAGTACCATCAAAGCAATTTTGCAGTTGCAACAACATAATTGCTTCGTGCCAAAAAAGTGTATCTCTGCTGTAGACTACAGAAGTAATGCAACAAACACACACACACGCACATTGATGGTTGTAAATGTCTGTGTGTGAGTGCATAGAGAATGTTAATTTTAATGTGAGTGAGTATGTTTTTTTTTGTTCAAGGTAACACGATTTGAAAGCAAAAGCCAAGGATGTTGGAGAAATAAAATCAAATTTTTAAAGGAAATTGGTCTTTTCGATATATTATATTTTGAATTATTATTAGAACATTATTGTATCCTTCACTTTCAGATTAAGGGAATGGTAAGACTTTGAGGCAGACTTATTGGCGTGCATATATTAAAATTATTTCGATAGACGCGAACTTATTAAAAATATTTTTGAAGCCGACTTTGTTGGAAATACCTTTTGAAGCATGGATTTATAGAAATAGTTTTTGAGGCATATTTATAGTCGTGAATTTATTACAAATAGTTTACATACATACAGACAGCGTGTTGAGGATCTGGAAGGAGCATTTTGAAAAACTTCTGGTATCAAATAGTAGCGGTGATGTGGATACCCCAGGAACAATAATAGATGACGGTAGCCACCTAGGCAAGATGAAGTCAGAATAGCAATCAATCGGCTGAAGAATAATAAAGCAGCACGTGCCGATGGGTTACAAGCGGAACTATTCAAGACTGGTGGTCAGGTGCTGGTAAGGAGCATGCACCAGTGCACTAGTACAATTTGGTTAGAAGAATGCATGCCTAATGATTGGAACTACAGCATCCTGTGTCCCGTGCACAAAAAAAGGATACAAGACGATATGTACCAACTATAGAGGAATAAGCCTCCTACCCATCGCATATAAAGTGCTATCCAGCGTACTGTGTGAAAGACTGGAGCCAATGGACAATGACATTATTGAACCATACCAATGCGGCTTCAGACCTGGCAAATCCACCATTGAGCAGATTTTCACTCTGCGCCAAATCCTGGAAAAAAACACAATAAACACATCGACACCTTTCACCTATTTGTCGACTATAAAGCCGCATTCGACAGCCCTATTCGTTCAGAGGTGTTTAAAGCCATGTCTGCGTTTGGTATTCCTGCAAAATTAATCCGGCTATGCAGGATAACTTTAACCGACACAAGATCAGCAGTTAAAGTCGGAAAAGACCTCTCGGAGTCCTTTAATACCGAACGAGGTTTCAGACAAGGTGAGAGTGTGTCGTGTGACCTTTTTAACATCCTGCTGGAAAAAGTGAACAGAAATGACACTCTGTACACCAAACAACACATGTTACTCGCCTACGCCGACGACATTGACATAATGGGTCGAACACTGAGAGCGGT
Source organism: Musca vetustissima (assembly GCF_032173495.1). NCBI lineage: Eukaryota > Metazoa > Arthropoda > Insecta > Diptera > Muscidae > Musca > Musca vetustissima. The sequence goes on from NW_026888694.1 coordinate 21,230, forward strand.
AACAAACAAATTGAGAAGGAGTCTGCCAAAGTGGGTCTGGCAGTAAATGGCGAGAAGACCAAGCTGATGGTACCAACGCGCAAGACGTCCAGTAGACACGGACCAACTGTGGAACTTGAGAACTACAGCTAGGAGGTAGTCAAAGATTTTATATACCTTGGTACCGCCATAAACGAATGACATCAGTTTTGAAATTCGAAGAAGTATAGTAATGACCAACAGATGCTACTATGGTCTGAGCAAACAACTCAAAAGCAAGGCCACCTCCCGCCAGACCAAACTCACACTCTACAAGACGCTGATACTACCCGTGCTGTTATATGAATTTGAAGTATGGGTACTTACGCAAGCAGCTCTTGGAGTGTTTGAGAAAGAAATTCTCCGAAAGATTTATGGGCCGATCTGCGTTGACGGTGAATATCACCGTCGAATGAAGAATGAGTTGTACCAGCTATTCTCGGACATCGACATTGTTAGACGTATTGAGCTGCAGCGACTACGTTGGCTAGGTCATGTTGTGAGAATGGATGAAGGTGTCCCAGCCAAGAAGGCATATAAAAGCGAAACAGCTGATGGTTCAGAAGGGGAAAGCCAAGAATACGATGGAAAGATCAAGTCGAAGACAATGTCTTTCAAATTGAAAAAACTGCGCAAAAGACCGATGCGCCTGGAAATCTTTTCTATGCTCGTCTTATGGAACGAAAGTTATGTCACAAGCCAGCAAAGTAAGTAAGTTTTTGAGGCATATTTTAAGTCTTTTTTTACTTCGATTGAGATTATACCCTCCACTACAATGTGAAGTGTATATTACATTTGTCATTCCGAAGGCCCCATGATGTATTTATATTATTGATAAGAATACAATTTTATATCGATGCCTGTTATGGCATGAATGTCTCTTTCTCTCTATTGAAAAATGGAGGTTTTTCTAGGATGCTTGGTATATAAAAATATAATATATAAAATACCAATAAAAATGTGTATAGGTTCCGATAGGTTAGTTGGATTGTCATTGCGTAGAAAATCTTTCGACAAAAATTTTAATATTGCTCCAAATTTCCGGCTAGCCCTCATAAAACTTCTTATCAATACGATTTTTGACACGTGTATTAAACATATTTGCTGTAAATAATTATATGTTTGTAGATCTCATCGGATGGCAAGTCTTCCTACTCAAAATTATGAATATCGATTCATCTCGCTAATGGCAGCCCCAATTATATTGAGGATTTTGTAATTGTCATATTCGCCATGATCAAAATTCTAGCCCTATTTTCTAACCTAAATATGTTTTGGACAACTTCTTCACAATAAGGCGTTTCAGCACCATGCCAATCTTAAAGTCCATCGATATACTCTTGTCGTGATAATTCACGTCAAAAGGTATGAGCATTGATATCACGAAAATATTCTCGATAAACACAAGTCCTCGTATATCTCGAAGAGGTGATCACAATTGTTCATCGAGATCTTGTGATGTAACACATTACCATTTTTTCCGTTGGGCGGCAGATAAAAAATAAGGTCTCCACTTACAGCCTAGGTTCGATTGCAGATTTCATTAATATAATTCGTCATCCTATCGAAGATATATGTAACATTTGGTGGTCATTTGGCTAACATTGGTTTTTATTATTAACGGTATTTATTAAAAAAACATTGAACTTTTTTAATGCCAAAATAACGTCTCCTGTATTATGTGTTACTACTTTTAGAGAGGCTTACATAAATATATTGTGAAATTTTCTATTAAATATTATTCCAGTGCAGAGTTTTGGAATTAATTTATCGATACCGCATCAAATTCAGTCCGCCAACCTTTTTGCACGTTGACGAAAAAAGAAACCAAAAATAATGACTTGTGAATATCTTAAAATTACATATTTGACTCAAATATACATTGTCCTTCACTTGCGTTCTGAAAAAAATCCGAAATCTTATTTATTTTATGAGTCAAAAAAAAAAACTCGATTACTGTCTCATATTTTATGAATTAAGAGAGGGAAAATATGATATGAGATTTTTTATGACAAGTAACCCTTCCTTTGAAAAAAAACAGAAAACCCCAAAATGAAATAAGGTCCAGCTATCAGGGCCAAAAACCATTCAGGCATATACAAGGAAATATGACTTTTAGCAGGGTTTATTAGCTTCAACCCAACGAAACAACAGTTCAATGGGCGGTCAGTGAAGAAAAAAATAAATAAAGAAAGAAAAATTGTCATAAATCATGATAACCCTTTCAATATTTAAACAGCAATTTCCCATAAACAACAACATACAAAACAAACAAAAAAAAACCGAACATTTAAACAGGAAAATTCATACCCTTCTTAACAAAGATTTAAAATTGTTTCCAAATGAACAGCTGCGGCTGCTACCGCTTTTGATGATGGTGTTGCTACTTTGTTTCATTTTTTGGCACGCCATTTCACATGAAATTTTTAGTCCTGTTTAGTTTTTTTCTCTCCATTCCTTTGGCTGTAAAAAGTGTTTCAATCTGGACCTTGGTAACGAAAATGAAAGAAAAAAGTAACTGACCACAAATATGAATTCTTGTTAATTTTATATGTTGCAGAGTTTCCCTCCCCCTACATACGGGATAGGGACTGCCAACATTGTCTGAGACTCGTCAAATTTTCTTTTTTCTTTGTATCCCCCCAGTGGCTGGGTATTATGAATTGCAAATTCAAGTCTGCTGCTGTGACTGCTATATTGTATGTTTTTTTGAGCGGGTGTGGGCCAACAACACCCTGACACATGTGTGCAAACATCAAATTGAAGGTTATGAGTTTTCATTTCGTTGAAAATCAGAAATTATGCGTGTTCGTTTTTTTTTTGATGGTTGGTATATAAATTTGCCCGTCTTGTTCTCATTCTCCTTGAATCAGTTCGTTTTCATGGATAAATGGCCTAGGAAAAAAATTATTATGAATGTTGTTAGCCATGTTGTTTGAAAATATCTCTGTGGGTGTGTGTGTGTGTGAGGAAATATGTTGTTCCATTGAAAAAGGCTGAGAAGTCAAGGCAATGCCAGAAGAGACGTTGATTCTTATTCGATTAAAGCAATTTCATTAATTCGAAATATAATTTTTTTTCTTTAAAAGTTTACTCAAGGTATACTTAATATTTATCGAAATTAAATAGACTTTGAACAGAGATAGACTCCTTACATAGCACAAGATTTTGTCTCAATCGGACAGATATTGGGAGTTTGGTGCACCATTTACATAAAATCAGACGAAGCTCTATATGGGAGTTATCTAAATCTGAACCGATTTAAAAAAACAACTCCGCAGAAATTAAACTGGACTTAATTCAGTCCGCTGTGCAAGTTTTGTATCAATCGGACAATCCTAGGCAGTTTGGTGCAACATTGAGATAAAATCGGACGAAACTATATATGGGAGCTATATGTAAATCTGAACCGATTTCCACAGAACTTCGTATACGGTCACAATTCAGTACGCTGTACAAAATTTTGTTTCAATTGGACAAATATTGGGTGGTTGGTGCACCATTTTGATAACATCGGACGCAAATATATATGGGAGCTATATTTAAATCTCAACCAATTTTCAATAGGGTTCGTCCTTGAGCCAAATAAGTGAGCTGTGCAAAATTTTATCCAAAAAGTATAAATGGACTGACGGACGTGCATAAATCAACTCAGAAAGTAATTCTATGCATATTCTCAAAAGGCACCATGTTTCGTTTTGCCCTGTTTAACAGTGTGGTGAAGGGTATACAAATATATCCTGAAAATATCATTTAAAATCCACGCTTATTGGACTTCAAGTCCATGATTGGACTACAATTGAAAAAAAAACTTTATTTAAAAAAATCCAAGCTTATTGGACTACAATTCCATGAAAAACTCGAATTAAAAAAAATTCCACGAAAATTGATCCTCAAGTCAATGAAAAGCTATCCTTTAAAAATCCACGTTAATTGTTCTTCAAGTTCATTAAAAATATTCATTTGAAACCAGCACTTAAAGCTACACATTAAAATATGGATTTTTTCCCTGAAAAATATTCTGCTTTGCTTCTGTAAAATCTGTTGTCGCATCTGTAAAATCTCTTGTTGAATGAAAGCCTATCCGTAATGCTTTATTAGTATGTGATAAATATCGGTTTAAATTTTCAAATTGGCAAGAAGTGAACTCCTGTATATATTCATAAATTCATGTAAATGTTATTCCTTTAATATCCCTAGAATACTTCCAGCAAAACAAATTTTTCAAAAAAACGAATAACCCAGACTTATCATGTGGTGATACAAATTAAAATTTATCGGACATAAATAAAATAAAGTGAAGAAGAAAAAAACCAACAACAATTTCTATGATCCTCAGCCAAAACACATAGGCTCAAGACAGGCATAGCGGCCCAAAAACAAACTTTCACTGGAAATCGATAATTCACACATAATGTATGGGCAATATAAAACACACTCTCCACTCCAGCATACAGACACATACTCAAGGGCATCATCATCGTTATAAGCAGCAAAGGCAGTGGTCATACCAGTAAGCAGTAGTCCAAAAAAACCAACACCATTTTTGGAGAATTGCAGTTGTTGGTCTGTATGTCTGTACGAGTGTGCGTATCCCTAGTGTAACTCACTGTCTGGATTTCAAACGCGTACAAATAAAAACGATTACAAGCAAACATTGGCAAATGCTTTGGCATTAGTGGTCATATCAGGCCATAATAGCTTTTCAAGTGTGTTTATGATTGCCTCAGACCCTCACCCGGCAATTCTTTCGATTGCCTCATGCCTCATGCCACCTGCTAGCCAGGCAGTCAGTTCGTTTGCCATATAACAAATTTGAGGGCGATTATTTGATATATGAGTAGAGTAACACTGGCCTTCATGTTCAAGTAATAATAATGTATCTAATGGTTTAGTAGCATGTATCTGATGGCTGGCAAACTCAGCCATCGCAGGCATACACACACACCCACATTGAAACACACACACACTATCACACATGTGTCTCATTTATATTGTACAAATATAGCTGTAGTAAATCAACACATTTCACAATATTTTTAGATAAGTACACACCAGCAGCAGCAGTTGTAGCTATTGCTACAACAACAACAATAGTAATAACAGCCAAAAATTTGTAACTATAAAATCGTATCTGAACATGTCATCAAATCATGTAATAGTGATATTTTACAGGCATTGGTAAGGTTGTTAGAAAAGATGATGGAAAGAAAACAAAAAGCAATATTTGCGAAAAAAAATATTTTTAAAAAATGCTAGCTTTGTTGTGTTGGTTCTTTTAAAGAAAAAAAATATATATTTTAAAAAAATATACTTTACGATATCTATGACTATTGATGGGACACAAGAATATTTTTGTGAAAACCAGGCCTACTAATGGGACTGAAAAATATTTTTATTGGCAAAACTAAAAACAAAAATCTTAAAAAAAATCTACGCCTATTTCCACCTTGGAAAAAAATTAATTTAAAAATTCACGTCTATTGGTGGTTCTCAAACAAATATAATTTAAAACCAGTGAGCGGAGAAGTATAGTCGGACGGGGCCGAACATATGATACCCTACACAACTTCCACGAAAATCGAACTTTCTGTGTTTGTATATTCTGAGCTTGGGCAATATTTCCCGATATTTGCACCCTATTGACCGACTAGATGTCAACAAATATTGCTAATATTCAGTAGACGAGGGTTGTACTTGTCCAGATTCTCTTTACCGTGGGTGTATATTCTGAGCATGGGCAATAATTCCCGATATTTGCACCCTCTTGACCGACTAGATGTCAAAAAATATTGCTAATATTCAGTAAACGAGGGCTGTACTTGTCCAGATTCTCTTTACCGTGGGTAATGTTGTGATGTTGGGCTTTCAATTGGCCTAAAGTGGCCTAAAGATCGACTCTAAAACAAAAACACAACAAAATAAGTTTTCGGTCCACTTCATCCGAAAAATTATTTTCTGATCATCACCTAACATTTTAGGCGTTGTCCTTGACCATAACTGGAACGTCATGGAAAATTACAAAACGATCAGCGCTATATTTCCGCCTTCTAGTGTGGTAATGGGTTACTAAATAATATATAAATACGTAAGCACCTGTAAATATTTAAGTGTAACTCCCACATCCGAGTACATACTACAAAATAATTGGTATCAATTTAAAGGTCAACCACTCCTCTTCAATACACCATCGACTTCTCTTGTCTATATCCTTTAGGAGTAAATATATACGCCATACAATACAAATTTTGCATTTCACACAAAAGTCATGGTCCATTTGACCCGCTAAATATTGACCGATCTTTATCAAAACAGGCATGCTTATCCTTTGGCCGAATCCCCTTCTCCATGCAAAAAATTCGCGGTGTTTGGGCCATAATTGCGGCCTCTGGAGCGACCAGAAAAACCGATAAAAATAAAGTTTTTTGTCCATTTCATCCCCTAAAACAAAAACAATAGGGGTCTTCATTGGCCAGAACCCATCCTACATGCAAAATTTCGTGATAACTGTGTATCGTGTTTACAAATTATAATGGACAGACGGACGGACGGACGGACACACATGTCTAGATCGACTCAGCTAGCCGAGATATGACGATCGGTATACTTAAAGGTGGGTCTAGGACCAATATTTCGCGGCGTTACAAACTTTTGGGGTTGCACAAAGCTATCATACCCCGACAACATAGTTGTGTAGGGTATAAAAATATTCTTAAAAATCCACTGTTGGTCTTTAAAAAATATATTCTTACAAATTCTCTCTTTGAGGTGATCGCTTAAAAATATCCCTTAAACCTCCACGCCTTGCGTTAGTTTTTGAAAAAATATATATTTTTTTAAATAACACCTTGTATTGTCCTATGAAAAATATGATTTAAAACCTCCATGCCTTGTAATGGTCCTTGAAACAATTTTCTTTAAAAAATCAGCAGGTATATTCTTAGAAATTTTATCTTCAAAAATTCACAGTTTTTATAGCTGGAATAGTTTTTGAATCAAATCGTCCTAATTCATTTTCCCATGACTGTCGATTTAGTCCTCCACATAATTCTCTATGAACGTTCGAAAGCAAAAGCTTATAATAAATTTATATTATGACCCAATGTTAGATATTTCGAGCATTGTTTTCATTTCACTTCGCGAACAAATAAAAGTCAAGCCGGATTAATTTATACCGATATGCGATCACATCATACACACCAACACTTGATGCCACCATGTATGTGTGTGTGTGGTTTATTTTCGACAAAACGATTAGTAAAACATGACCTACTACTACAAAACAAACAATACTAATACGTATATACTCGTATATTAAGGGTTTTTGACTAAATGAATATTTATAAATACATATATAAAACAAATTGTTATATATAAACAATTATTTGGTGAAAATTCATGCAGACTATGGAAGGGCGTATTGGGAACCATTGGAAAAATATATTTTAATGCCTTAAAAGAAATTGCGTATCAATTCATGTTTCTTTTGAAGTAAAATTGAAGATTATTACATTATTTCATGTTCCACTGATTTGCACCCAACCCACAATATTGTAACTCCATCAAATTAATTAGGTGTAGTTTTTCCTTGCCTTCAGCGAGAATCACTAACTGATTTTTGTTTATCTAATCCGATGGAAACTACTTTGCTAACCTAATAGCAAAATAAGCATTTGAAAGTCGCTGCTATTTGTCTCGTAATGCACATCCGTTTGTTTTGTAATTTGATGGGTTCATCATAAGGATTCCGTTTTTTTTTTTGAGAAAAAAGTGCAAACTCTAAGGATATTTTTAAAAGGATGAACATTTGAGACATTCAAGAGTAATTGTATAGGGATTCCAATACCTGAAAAATAAAAAACTATAAAAATAATGTTTTTAAATGGAAATTAAAAAAAAAACATTTCTAAGGACCTCCAGAACAATATACGTGAATGTGTAATGGACATCTTTCAAGCGTGGGTTTTTATAGTATATATCTACAATGACCACAAACTTGCGTGGATTTAAAAACTAGTTTTGTCAAAAACCAGTGGAAAGTGTATATTTAAAACCAGTAAGGAAAGTAGTAAAGTCGGACGGGGCCGACTATATGATACCCTTCACAACTTTGGGTATATTCAACAGATGAATCCTAACAGACGTCGCATTTTTAAATGAATGAAATTGGATCCATAAACATTTCATTCTGCAACCGATACTAAATCTGAACCGATTTTAGCAAACTTAACACACATCATTCTAGACCTAATGGATTACATTGGTACACCATTTACCTTAAATTGGACGAAAATATATATGGGAACTATATCTAAATCTGAATCGATTTTCAGGAAACTTAACACACATTATTCCAGACCTAATTCATTACGTTGTGCCAAATTTCGTGCAAATCTAAATATATATAGAGACTTTGGTGGACCGTATACATTAAATCTAAATCTGAACCGATTTCCAGGAAACTTAACGTACCTCATTCCAAACCTAATTCATTACGCTGTGCCAAATTTCGTGCAAATCAAAAGATATATGGTGCACCATTTATATTAAATCGGACGAAAATATATATGGGAGGTATATCTAAATCTGAACCGATGTTCAGGAAATTTAACACGCATTATTCTATACCTAATTCATTACGCTGTTCCAAATTTCGTGCAAATCGAAAGAAATATAGGGACTTTGGTGCACCATTTATATTAAATCGGACGGAAATATATATGGGAGCTATATCTGAACCGATTTTCAGGAAATTTCACATACATCATTCTAGACCTAATTCATTACGCTGTTCCAAAGTTCGTGCAAATCGAAAGATATATAGGGACTTTGGTGCACCATTTACATTAAATCGGATGAAAATATATATGGAAGCTATATCTAAATCGGAACCGATTTTTCCCAATTTCAATTAGGTTCATCCTTGGGCCAAATATGTTACCTATACCAAATTTCATCGAAATCGGATCATAAATGCGACCTGTACTTTGTTCACAAAAATACATGGACGGGGAGGCGGACGGACGGACCTGCGTAAATCGACTCAGAAAGTGATTCTCTGCATATTCTCAAAAGGAACCATGTGTCTATCTCGTTTCCTTTTGCCTGTTACAAACATATGCACAAAGACACAGAATACCCTGTACCACAGTGTGGTGAAGGGTATAAAAAAGGACCAATGGAAGACGTGCATTTGTAAACAATTATCAGGACGAATAAGACCAACGAAAGGCTTAGATTTTTAATTTTTTTTTCATGGGCCAAGCTAAGACAGGGATAATTTAATTTTTTTGATGACCAACGAAAGGGATGCATTTTTAAAAACTATTTTTTAAGCATAAAGAGAAGGCTTGGATTTTTTAAAGAATATCTGTTCAAGCATAAATAGACACGAATCCTTTTTTAAAGAAATTTTTTCTTAAGGACCAACAGAAGGCGTGGATTTTTGAATGAAAAAAATTCTTAATGGCCAACAGATGGCGTGGATTTTTCGAAGAAAACTTTTCTTAAGGGCCAAACAGATGGCGTGAATTTTTCGAAGAAAAGGAGGGCGTGGATTTAAAAAAACAATTCTTAAGGACTAACAGATGGCGTGGATTTTTTAAAGAAAACAATTCTGAAAGACTAACAGATGGCGTGGATTTTTAAGGAAACAATTCTTAAAGGACCAGCAGAAGCCGCGTATTTAAGAAGAACATTTTAAGGACCAACAGAAGCCTCGGATTTAAGAAAAGAGTTTTAAGAGACAACTTAAGACGCGGATATAAGAAAAACATTTTAAGAATAAGCAGATGCCGCGGTTTAAAAAAATAAAATTTTAGGGACCAACAAAGGTTGTGGTTAAACCACATTTTAAGGATCAACAAAGTCCGTGATTTTAAAAAAACATTTTAAGGACAAACTGAAGGTACGGATTTTAGTAAAACATTTTAAGAACCAATATTTTTTAAAGAAGTAACTCTTAAGGACAAACAGAATATTAAAAATAAGCGTAGATTTTTTGAAATAATATTTTTGTGAATACTTCAGAATAATAACTATAGACATTTAAATAATTTAATATAAATAATTTAATAAGAATAATGAATAAGTGTAATGTTTTGTTCAATATTTTGAATTCCTATACAAAAATACTGATTTTTCGAAGATTTTTAAAGAAAAAACGTCCAGCGGAACAAAACAATGATTTTTTTCTTTTCTATTCCGACCGACAACTCTTTCAGCTGCATTACCCCAAGAAAATTTCAAGTGTTAAGCAAAGTGGTAAAAACTTCCAAAAAATTTATACCAGTTGAATTGGATAGAAAATAAAAAGTTTTTTATTTGTTCAAAAAATATGCAAAGTAGGAATGATACGAAAATCAAACCTCCAACGACCCACCCCCTGAAAAAAAAGATCTGCACTACAAATTTTTGTTTCGGTTTTAATGAAAAAAAAAAAATGAACAACACAAATGATGATGATTATTATGGCGGAATATCATCTGCATCTTTTACTGAAATTTACTTTTTTCGCCATTATTGCTGTTGTTGTTTTTGTACTCGATTTGAACGCATCAAGCGATACTCGGGATATTGCGCTCTGCTCTTCAGGCCACTTCAGTTGCATTGTTGTTTGGTTGCCAGTAATACAATCTTAGATTCCGGACGCTTTTTAAATAAAGTGAAGCCGAAAGAGAAAATCATTATGGATACTTGCTACTCCGGTCTGGCCTTAGTGTTTCTACTCTGTTTGTGATTTTTCCATGGCCTTTTATTTTATAGTTTCTTGGAATTGTTTGTTGCATGGCATATAGAGCATAGTCTTGGTCATATTATTTCATCTTTTATTTTGTGTTTTATTTAGCTTCGTTTTTTGTTCAGCAATTGATGCTGAGGCAATTTTACTTATTGTGTGCAATTGTTGCTGCTCTTCTTGCTGTTGTTGTTTTATGTTTCAGAAATAAATTGATGCTTCATGCCACAATGAAAGGCCAAAGTGATGTTGAAGATGTTGGCAGTAGCTGGTGCATGAACAAACGAACAACGAACTTCTCCACAAGTCCCCTACAAAAACGAACAATAAATTCAGTGGACTCTTGCATATAACTGGGAGGAAAGAAGGGCAAAGGAGAGAGACCAAGCTCAGACGATGAGCCAATAATGGAAGCAGTAGAAAATAATGAAAACCCAATTACTGACAATGAACAACTTCATATGAACCCTTACTGCGAATAAGCACAGTATCATAATGATGGTCATGACTAGGATGATGCAGTTGCTCCCTTCTTTGAATTTCTCCAATAACGATAACTACTGCAAAACGGAGATGAAAGAAATTGTTCTTCTTTAAGCAATGCATTCTTAAATTACAAATTTCAATTTTAGTTGGGAAGATAGCAAGTAGGTTTGGTGTTTTGTTTCTTCATCGTCAATTTATGTAAGGAAAGAAAGAAGCGAAGGTGTGAATTTATTTCAATTAACACAATTGCAGTTTATATCGTTATCGATTTGAAGAAATTGGGGAATATTGAGAAATAATTGCAAATATCAATTTAAATGTCAGGCTAATTATGTGGAATTGCAGTTCAATTTATTTTCGGAAGGTGAAGCGTATACGTAATATATTGTGGTGTAATATATTAATTATACGCCACAAATTATTTGAAACCCAATATTAAAATATTAAATATCTTAAGAACCATAAATAAGTGTGGATTTTTAAAGAATATTTTCTTAAGAACCAGAATATCGATAAGACGAACGCCAAAGGGGAAGCTTAGAGAATATGACTTCAAATACTACAATAAAAGTGAACACAAGGCATGGATTTTTTTTTAAGAATATTTTTCACAATCAATGCAAGAGGTGGATTTTTTAACGAATATTTTTCTACACAAGCCGTGAGTTTTTTACATAATATTTTTCAAGGACCAACACAAGGTATAGATGTTTTAAAGAATATTTTTTCCAGAACCAACACAAGGCGTGGTTTTTTAAATAATATTTTTTTGGAACAACGCAATGGGTGGAGGCCTAAAAAAAGGCGTAGGCCCAACAAAATGCCTTAAAGATCTTAAAGAATATTTTTTCTAGGACCAACACAAAGCGTGGAGGCCTAACAAAAGGCTTGAACCCAATATTTTCTCTGGCACAAACGCAAGGCGGGGATTAAAATTTTTTTTTTCTAATACCAATATTTTTTTGGACCAACACAATACGTGAATTTTTGAAGAATATATTTTCTAGGACCAACACAAGGCGTGGATTTTTAAAGGACATTTTGTATAGGACCAACACAAATCGTGGCTTTGTAAAGAACATTTTTATATGACCAACACAAGTCGTGGATTTTTAAAGGACATTTTTTATAGTTCCAACACAAGGCATGGATTGGAGGCATAGGTTTTTTGGAGAATATTTTTTCAAGACCAACCAATGACTTAAATTTTTTAGAGAATATTTTTCAAGACCAACCCATGACGTCAATTTCTTAGAGAATATTTTTGAAGAAACTCATAACGTCAATATGTTGGAGATAAGTTTTCAAGTTTTAAACTGTTTTGAACTGCATTTCAAAAATATTGGCTGATCTCTGGGCGTATATCCCAGTCATTTTGATCGAATTTAATATATGTCGACCTTTCTTCATATTATTTTCGTTTTTAAATGAAATCTTATTTCTAAACCACCTATAATTGCTTTTGACAAATATTCTGATGTATTTATTACTCTGTAGAAAAATATTATTTGAATTCTTCAATTTTTCCTTCCTTAGCTCCGCCTATCTATTTCGGCCATCAGCAGTATTGAAACCATATATATATATTTTAGAATTTCTTTACCATTTTAGAAAACTATGTAGGTAAACTAAATTTAGAAAATAAAACGAATACCCAATTTGAAAAAAAAAATGTAAATTGTGAAGGATGCATCATTCAATGTTGAGCAGGCGATTTGATTTTCAATAGTGTTTCGTGTTGTTCTCTCAAGCTTTCAGTGCTTTAGCAATTTCCCAAGCAATGGATAAAAAAGATCTGAACGATACACACTCACACACATAGAATAACAGGCACACACTTGAGTATTTGTGTGTGATGAAATAGATTGCAGTTTAGAAAATGTACCTTAAAGTGGGTAAGAAAATTTTAAGAATTTTTGAAAATAAAAATTAAATTGTAAAAATAATTAAAGACTTTGTAATATCCTTGAATTATGAATATCCTTGTCACTTCGTAAGTGGAATTTTTAAAAGTGAGGATAAGAACTCTTCTTTATCAATTTCCTAAAGCCGATTCTATTTCCTTCTATTATTATTTTATTCAATTTAATTTCAACCCTTCTTCATATTTTCCAATACCTCTTAGAAGATGCAATTCCATTAGAAAAAACACACTCTCACAACACACAAACGAAGCCTTTAACATGAAAGCATACATCCTCTAACAAATACTCTCTGATGCAGTTCAAAGTTGTTAGAGGAATTGGATTTTATTCTATCGAAGTTATTCCAATGGATGTAAGGGCAGCAACAACAACATCATCTAACAAATATGCACACACACACATCCACATAGGAATACATGGCATGCATAGCCAACTCACCGCATCATCAGAGGCACAAAAACATAAAGGACGAAATGTATATTTCCTTTATGTTCTTCATATCCCTATATATTCCACACATTCTACATGGTTAGTTAGTATTTTGCTCGCTTCAGTGGTTGTTGCAGTTGACTAAAGATTTTTTTCATGGAATTGTTAGAGGAGGGGGAACCTATCTAAAGTCAAGTGTATGAGGATATTTTATAACCTCCATCTATGATTACTATGAAAAGGTGGAATTCATAAAGGGGTAGAATATTTTTGGTTGAAATATCCATGTTTCAATTTGGCTAGTAAAAATATATGTCCCCAATAAATATATGATTTGCCCTAGGTAATTTATAGGGAGTTAATAATTATCCGGGTTATTTCATGTCAAGGCATCCAAAAATACATATATATCGCAAGAATTTGAATACGCAAAACTTGGAACACTAAAAACTTGAATATTAAAAAGTTACGATAAGACCGCCTATATGGGATTATCAAAACCAAAAAAAAACAGTAAGGAAAGTAGTAAAGTCGGACGGGGCCGACTATATGATACCCTTCACCACTATGGGTATATTAAACAGGACTATTAGCATGTACTTGAATGAAATGAAACATGTGCTAAAAAATAGATCTATCCATAAAGTATGTAAATCGACTTCAAACAAATATAAATAGGTCATCCGTTGGGCTATGTCTGTACTTCTAGAAAACTACATAATTCTATGCTCAATTTTGTACGTTGTGCAAAATTTGATGTCAAACTGACTAACATGAGGAGTTTGAGGCCCAATTTACTTGATATCGGGCCAAATATTAAGCGATTTCAAACAAACTTGTCACAGGATACGTTATACTAATTTCAGAACGTTTTGTTCCTATTGGTTCCTTGGTGCGTCAAGTACTTAAAATCAATCTTTAATAAAAGGGAGCTATATCTAAATGTGGACCGATTTTCACGAAACAACGCAGACATCAATCTAGGCTCAATTCAGTACGTTATGCCAAATTTCGTGCAAATCGAAAGATATATAGGACTTTGGGGTACCATTTACATGAAATCGGACGAAACTATATATGGGAGCTATATCTAAATCTGGACCGATTTTCACGAAACTTTACATACATCATTCTAGACCTAAATGATTAGGCTCTACCAAATTTCGTGCAAATCGAAAGATATATAGGGACTTTGGGGCACCATTTACATGAAATCGGACGAAACTATAAGTGGGAGCTATATAGAAATCTGGACTGATTTTCATAAAACTTGGCAGACATCCTTCTAGGCTTAATTAAGTACGTTATGCCAAATTTCGTGCAAATCGAAAGATATATAGGGACTTTGGTGTACCATTTACAAGAAATCGGACGAAACTATATATGGGAGCTATATCTAAACTGGACCGATTTCCACGAAACTTTACATACATCATTCTAGACCTAAATGAATAGGCTGTACAAAATTTCGTGCAAATCGAAAGATATATAGGGACTTTGGGGCACCATTTACATGAAATCGGACGACACTATATATGGGAGCTATATCTAAATCTGGACCGATTTTCACGAAACTTTGCAGACATCATTCTAGACCTAAATGATTAGGTTGTACCAAATTTCGTGGAAATCGAATGATATATAGGGACTTTGGGGCACCATTTACATGAAATCGGACGAAACTATATATGGGAGCTATATCTAAATCTGGACCGATTTTCTCGAAACTTGGCAGAAATCACTCTAGACTTAATTCAGTACGTTATGCCAAATTTCGTGCAAATCAAAAGATATATAGGGATTTTGGGGCACCATTTACATGAAATCGGACGAACCTATATGTGGGAGCTATATCTACATCTGGACCGATTTTCTCGAAACTTGGCAGACATCACTCTAGGCTTAATTCAGTACGTTATGCCAAATTTCGTGCAAATCAAAAGATATATAGGGACTTTGGGGCACCATTTACCTGAAATCGGACGAAACTATATATGGGAGCTATATCTAAATCTGGACCGATTTTCACGAAACTTGGCAGACATCATTATAGGCCTAAATGATTAGCCTGTACAAAATTTCGTGCAAATCGAAAGATATATAGGGACCGTTTACATTAAATCGGAAATATATATATGGGAGCTATATCTAAATCTGAACCGATTTTTCCCAATTTCAATAGGGTTCGTCCTTGGGCCGAATAAGTGACCTATGCCAAATTTCATCCAATTCGGATCATAAATGCGACCTGTACTTTGTTTACAATTTAACATGGACAGACGGACGGACGGACGGACATGCATAAATCGACTTAGAAAGTGATTCTAGGCATATTCTCAAAAGGAACCATGGGTCTATCTCGATTATTTTTGCCTGTTACAAACATATGCACAAAGACATAATACCCTGTACCACAGTGTGGTGAAGGGTATAAAAAAAATCTTCTCTGAAGTATAAATTTGTTAAGCATCTAAACATGTCATATTCATACTAAGAATGCAATCTGATACTAAGAATACAATGTTAGTTTTATAAATTTCCTTCCTGCATTCATATAAGAACGTTCACAGAGATTATGTACACCCAAGCATATATTCGTTATGAAATCTATTCTCAATCTTACACACTCTCAAACACTTTCAATGTTACAAGAAATTCACTTTAACATTACAAGCAATTGCAATTTCTTAGAAATGTTAAGTGCTTAGCACAGTTACCCGATCAACATTATCATCAAACGTTTTATATTCTAGTTCCCTGGAATGAAAGGGGAGAATTTAAGAAAATGAATAAACAAATCAGGTTTTGATAGATAAAAATTAAGGCGATAACACATACTGAAAACATAGAAAATGAAAGTGTTACAATTATAAAGAAATTACAAAATTGACAACAATCGACCCAAGGACCCTGAAAAAAAATTCGATAAAATATTCTTTACAAAATCCACCGACCTGGAGAAAATATTCTTTACAAAATCCACCGACCTGGAGAAAATATTGTTTACAAAATCCACGCTTCTCTAGGAGAACATATTCTCTACGACCTGGAGAAAATATTCTTTACAAAATCCACCGACCTGGAGAAAATATTCTTTACAAAATCCACCGACCTCGAGAAAATAGTCTTTACAAAATCCATCGACCTCGAGAAAATATTCTTTACAAAATCCACCGACCTCGAGAAAATAGTCTTTACAAAATCCACCGACTTGGAGAAAATATTCTTTACAAAATCCACGCTTATCTAGGACCTTGAAAAACTATTCTTTCAAAAATCCAAATCCAATATATATATATATATATAGTAACATAAATATAGCGCTGATCTCTTTGAAATTTTCAATGAGAATCCATGTATGGTCAAGGACAACGCCTACAATTTTCGGAGATGATAATAATAGTATGAAGTGGACCGAAAACTGAATTTGTTGTGTTTTTTCGAGTCGACATATATGCCACAATTGAAAGCTGAACATCACAACACAACCCACGGTGAAGGGAATCTGGACAAGTAATTACAAGGGCGGTACTGAATACTAGTAATTTTGGTTGACCTCTTGTCGGTCAAGAGGGTGCAAACACCGTGAAATATTGCCCAAGCTCAGAATTTAGCACCACAGAAAGTTAGATTTTCGTGAAAGTTGTGTAGTTTCTCGGCTATACTGCTTCGCTCACTGGTTTTTAAAATGTATAGCATTTGAAAAAAATTGCTTCAAATAAGTCACTCTTTCTGATGCCCATTGAATAAATGCCCAAACTCATTCTACAACCTTTAAAAAATATTGATTAAAACCAGTGAACGGAGCAGTACAGTCGGACGGGGCCGACCATACGATATCCAACACAACTACCACGGAACTCAAATTTATTCCGAGCCTGGGCAATATTCCGTGATATTTGCACCCTCTTGCCCGATTAGAGGTAAACAGCACCTCTTCCTCACACTGACATATTTTCCGAATATTACGAGTATTCAGCACAGCTATTGTCCAGATTCAATTCACCGTGGGTTGTGTTGTGATGTTCGGCATTCATTCATAACACAAAAAATTAAGTTTTCGGTCCACTTCATTCCAAAATTATTATCTGATCATCACCGATAATTATAGGCGTTGTCCTTGATCTTACCTGGAACCTCATGGAACATTTCAAAGCAATCAGCGCTATAGTTCCGCTCTCTAGAGTGATAATGGGTTACTAAATAATATACGAATACAGAGATACCTGTAAATATTTAGGTGTACCTACCACATCCGAGCACATACAACAATATAATTGGTCTTAATTTAAAAGTCAGCCACTCCTCTTGGATATAATATCAATTTCTCGGGTCTATGTCCTTCAGTGGTATATACATAGAATACAAATTTTGTAATTTTTCACACAAAAGTCAGGGTCCATTTGACCGGCTAAATATTGACCGATCTTTATCAAAACAGGCATGCTTATTCTTTGGCCCGATCCCCTTCTCCATGCAGAAGATGTTCTGGCCATTATTGCGGCCTCTGGAGCGAATACAAATTTTGTAATTTTTCACACAAAAGTCAGGGTCCATTTGACCGGCTAAATATTGACCGATCTTTATCAAAACAGGCATGCTTATTCTTTGGCCCGATCCCCTTCTCCATGCAGAAGATGTTCGGGCCATTATTGCGGCCTCTGGAGCGACCAGAAAAACCGAAAAAAATTTAGTATTTGGTCCATTTCATCCCCTTAATATTAACCGATATTAACAAAAGCAATAGGGATCTTCATTGGCCAGAACCCATCCTACATGCAAAAGATCGTGAAGATTGGTCCATAACTGTGGCCTGTATCGTGTTTACAAATTATAATGGACAGACGGACGGACACACATGTGTAGATCGACTCAGCTAGTCGAGATATGACGATCGGTATACTTAAAGGTGGGTCTAGGATGAATATTTCGCGGCGTTACAAACTTTTGGGGCTGCACAACATAGTTGTGTAAGGTAAAAAAATCCTGGCTTCTGTCGATCGTTGAAAAATATTTATAAAAATTTACGCTTCCGTAGGACCTTGAAAATAATCTTTAAAATTCATTTTTACATCTAAAATTTGACCACAAACTCGGAAACTCTCTGTATTTTAATTTAATCAATTATGGCCGCAACCTGATCACGAACACCTATGCAAACATTCAATTTTATTATGTGTTAACAAAAAGATTTCGTGGGATAAGAGGGTGGAGTAAATTACAACGTCTACCTAACTAAGTCAATTGAAACGACCTTAACACTCAGTAAGAGGATTTGTTTAATTGATGTGAATTGCCACAACAAACAAACAAATCCGGTAGTCCATCATTTCAGGGAAAAAGCGACAATTTAGAATTTTACAGAGATTAGAGAAAATACCCCGACGAATACACCAACGCAATGCCATAAGACACGATTACCAGAAAAAACAACAACAAATGTAAAATGAAAACAAAAGCTGAATTAAAATCAATGACATAGCCCCAACAAGCATGCATGTGAGGAAATTGTTAATTTGCAAAAATTTTCTCCAGCTGAATATTTTCCATACGACCACAATTCTATGTGGGGAGGGAACGTGGATCCAACTAATACAACCTTAAGTTTCACTTTTTGTTTTGGTGTTTGCTTTTTCTATCCCGGACATTGTTCTACATGGGGTAAGTAGGCATGGTGGTAAGATGACGACAATTGCTACACTGACTGGCTGGATGGTTGCCTGGTTATATCTTGGGTTGAAAATCCATGAATGGCGTTGTTTTTGTTGTCATTGCTCTTGCTGTTGTTGTTGATGCTGGTTGTGGCCGTGGTATACGTATCTTCTTCTTCTACTCAATCATTTCATTTGTTATATAAATATTCAAGTGGTTACATGCAAAAACATGTGAACTTTTGGCATACGAAGAAATATTTGTAGCTACAAAATGTTGACATATCTAAAGAGCAGTAACGGCAATCGTACAACGAAAAATATTGCAGGCGTTGCACAACACACTGGCTTGCTTGCCGTGCAGCATGCTCGCTCATTCAACAACGACAACAGGAGCAGCAGCAACACCAGAGCATACACACGATTCCGTGTAACCACTAGAACCAACATAGCCGTCACCTAGCTAACCAGCTACCCACATGTAGTACAAGCACGTTGTTCAAGAAAAAATTGCAACAACAACAAAAACACACAACTCGAACAACAATAACTAGCAGAAATGTTACAATTTGTTGTTGTAGTTCTATTGTAGGTAGTTGTATTCGCAGCAACAGCAGTAGTGTTAGTGGTATTGCTGTTACGATTGCATGGCAATCTATGTTCATACAGACATCCATCCAATATTTGGTTGAAATTGGGCCAATGGTTCGCGGGTCATTGAATTGTATCAGCCAAGAGATTCCAGGAATTTTATAGCGTGAGGATTTGTTTTTTTTTAGAGAATATTCTTTAGGATATTTTTTCTAGGCATATACAAGTCGTGGATTTTTAAAAAATATTTTTTGAAGGCCTAACAAAAGACATGCATTTTTTAAGGATTTTTTTATAGGCTTAACACAATGGGTGGATTTTTTTAAAAAAATATTTTTCTAGGCCTAATACAAGGCGTGGATGTTTTAAAGAATTTGTGAAGAATATTTTTTAAGGACCAGCACAAGTCGTAAATTTTGTGAAATAAACTATTTTTAGGACCGACATAAGAATTTTATGCATGAATGCTGTGAATATCGTTAATTTTTTGTAGAACAGGGGCAAAAAAATAAAAAACCCTAAGGAAAGTAGGACTGGGCCGACTATACGATACCCTTTACCATTTGGCTATATTCTACATATGTATCCGAAAAGATGTCGCTGCACTGTTCAAAACTATATATGGGAGCTATATCTAAATCTGAACCGATTTTCACGAAACTTAGCACATATCATTCTAGACCCAATTCAGTAGGCTATACCAAATTTCGTGCAAATCGAAAGATATATAGGGACTTTGGTGCACAATTTACCTTAAATCGGAGGAAAATATATATGGGAGCTATATCAAATCTAGACCGATTTTTTCCAATTTCAATATTGTTCGTCCTTGGGCCAAATAAGTGAACTGTGCCAAATTTCATCCAAATCGGATCATAAATGCGACCTGTACTTTGTTTACAATTTAACATCAACAGACGGACGGACGGACGGACGGACATGCATTAATCGACTCAGAAAGTGATTCATTTTGCCCGTTACAAACATATGCATAAAGACATAATACCTTGTACCACAGTGTGGTGAAGGGTATAAAAACATTTTTAAAGGTATATTACTTCTGCAGTTGAAATCCGGTGGACCGAATGCTGTTTCTTTAATTTTACAGTATATCCTTATATAACACATGCACACATACATATGTATATGCATACAATCAGCAGCATACAAGAAATACACGACACCAACAGCGTGTAACCCACGATCAACAACATGTTTTCACGTCCTTCAAAAATATACAAAACGGTAGGAGAGAACGAAAACACTCCGCAAAGTACACAATTTTTGTACATATGTACACTCTGGTACCATCACACACACTCATATATACCCACAAACTTATATACGCCATCTCACACATGTGACATCCTTGAGGACTTTTTTGTTTGTGTTGTTGTTATTGTATATATTTTGAAATTCGTTTTCTATTTGCCACCAGCTGTTAAATAAATATGAACTACAACAATGTAAAGTTTTTTTTTTCGGTTACATCTTCCTTCTTCCCCTGTTCTATATATTTAAGTATATGTTTTAAACGTATTTAGATTTATGTTGCTGACATGACGGAAATCAATATATTTAAATACATATTTTAGTATTAAACAACTTTTTTTTTAATAAATAAAAGACATTCGCAAGATTTTTAGCAGATAAAAAATGGCAATGTTCCCTTTTAAAGTTTTAATACAATTACAACTAAAACTGTATGAGTTTTAATAAAATCCAATTCTGCTTTATAAGAAAATTTTCCATTAGTATTTTGTGTACCCCAAAAATCACTTACATTCCACTTTTAATAATTGCTGCCCCCAAAAGACACAAGGTCTTTTATGCCACACTTCACATTTTGTTCAAATCCTATTGCAATTAAATTCAATTTTGACCTCTTAACCAGAAAATCACAATAAGAACAACAACAATGCGAATACTAACATCTGATGTGGCAGCAACAGCAGCATCATCATCAATCAGAAACATTTAAAGATTTCATTTATTCATTCATTTCTGGGGGCCAAATACTTCTATACTGGTCTTCCAATTATGGTCAACCAGTTAAGCATTTCGTAGACACGGCCAAAATGAAAGGATAATCGAAAGGAACCTGAGAGGAAGTTCATTAGACAAATTCGAATGTTTGGCATTTTTGGTCATTGGTCTGGAAATTTATGAGGGCATTGTTCTTGACGCCGCTTCAAAAGGAGATAAAAAAGCACACATACATATATATTCTGTTGAGGAAAGGCAGATAGACAGAGTGACAGACATACCCATTTTCAGACACGTATAGTTATAGGTAGATGCTGACAATTAACAATTTTTCATAGAAATACAATTAGGGTCACAGGTTTGCATTACAGCAAATTTCGTTTATAATCATAAATTTAATACAGCAACTGGAGTTGCAGGATTTTTACGAATTTATGCGGGAATTTTTACATAGATGTGTGACTTTCTGAGCGAATAGTTTTTAAAAGGACTTACAGAAGCTGGATTTACCGTAGGGCTGGGTTTTTAAAGAATATCATTTGAAGGACATACAAAAGCATGGGAATTTAAAAATAGTTTTTAATGGACATAGATAATCGTGGATTTTTAAAAGAATATTTTTAGGAACCAACTGAAGTGTGGATTTTTAAAAGAATATAATTTTAAGGGACAACTGTAGCGCGGATTTTTTAAAGGCTATATTTTAAAGGACCAACAGTAGCGCAGATTTTTTAAAGAATATTAATATAAGGACAAAGAGTAGCGCTGATTTTTAAAAGAATATTTTTAAGGAGAAATTGTAGCGTGGGTGTTTTAAAATAATATTTTTAAGGACCAAATTTTAAAAGAATATATTTTTAAGGACCAACTGTAGAGTGGATTTTAAAAAGAAGTTTTTTTTTAACGAACTTAGAGCTCTATAAAATATTTTTTAACAAACCTACCGAAGCATGATTTTTTTAAATATTATTTTTGAAGGAAGAGTGGTTTTTTATACCCTACTTTACCCTACTTTTTTATACCCTACTTTTCTGGTCGCTTCAGAGGCCGCAATAATAGCCCGAACATCGTGAAATTTTACATGGAGAAGGGGATCGGGCCAAACAATAATCGTGCCATTTTTGATAAGGATTGCTCAATAATTTGCGGGTCAAATGTACCCTGACTTTTGTGTGAAAAATTACAAAATTTGTATTCTATGGCGTATATAATTGCCGCTGAAGGGCATAGACCCGAGAAATTGACAGTATATCCAAGAGAAGTGGTTGACCTTTAAATTGATACCAATTATATTGTCGTTTGTACTTAGATGTGGGAGTTACACCTAAATATTTACAGGTATCTCCGTATTCGTATATTATATAGTAACCCATTACCACAGTTATGGTCAAGACCTATAATTTTCGGTTATGATTAGATAATAAGTTTGGAATGAAGTGGACCGAAAACTTAATTTTTTGTGTTCTTTTCAAGTCAATCTATAGACCACAATTGAATGCCGATCATCACAACACAACCCACGGTGAAGGGAATCTGGACAATAGCTGTACTGAATACTCGTAATATTCGGAAAACATGTCAGTGTAAGGAAGAGTTGCTGTTGACCTCTAATCGGGCAAGAGGGTGCAAATATCATGAAATACTGTCCAGGCTCGGAATAAACATCTGCAGAAAGTTAGAGTTCCGTAGTAGTTGTGTAGGGTATTGTATGGTCGGCACCATTCGACTATACTCCTTCGACTCACTGGTTTTAAATATTATTTAATTTTTTATGGAATAATTTTGAGAGATTTTTATGGCCAAGGACCACGGAGGTTCAAATCACCCAAAACCTTAAATGACAAAATGGTTATTTTATGGCGTAAGTATGCCACTCGGAAAATATGCCAGGGTTAGAAATTGGAGCTATTGATCTATAATCGGTCAATAGGGTGTAAATATCGCGAAATATTGTCCAGGTTCAGAATATGGTCGGCCCTGTCAGACTATATTCTCTTGTTTTATTATTTGTTTAAAGTATTCCACATATAAGCATTTGTTTTTCCTCAATACACACTCACTTCCTGCAACATTTTTCAACAAATTTTTCTTCCCAATTAATATTCGTCTTTTTCCTTCAACAGCTAAATATATTTAAGCCTGTCCTAATTATTCTAAAAAAAAGTAAAACATAATTAAAACACCTCTTAATTGTTTATTTCTTTTTCTGTCTTTGAAGATAAGAATACTTATGGGACTTGTCACGCTGCCTAAACAGGCAAGTGTTACAGGTTTGCTGTTTTTTTTTTCTCCATCTTATTTTATTTCACCAGAAATTAGAGCAAAAAAGAAACGAAAATCATTAGCAAAGCTGGATTTGTCTCAGAAAAATGATTTCATTCAATTAATTTTAATTAACTTCTTTTCATAGCCATAATTTCATTTCACCAATTTTAATAACCTTGTTTTGCACCTTCCATGTAAACGTCGCACCGACACCGGTATTACCATTGGATGTTTTTTTATTTGCTTTTTAGGTTTCTTGCAATTTTGCCTCTGCCTGTTATCCTGTTGAGATAATTTTTCCTGTTAATATCTTTCTTGAAGTTGTTGTTTTTTTCGTCTTCGTTCACATTTTTTACACAGATTTTCTTTTAGTTTTACGTACGCGGGCATTTCATATTCCTCGGGCTGTTTTCTTCGTTTCACCCAGCCTCTTTACTTTGACCTGCAGTCATCAACATACCATCCTATCCTCATCGTAGCTATCCTGCCAAAAGGTAAAAATGTAAAGACGTTTATTTTTACAAATGATTACCCTGTGTGCTGTGTGACAGTCTAAGAAGATACAAGTAATTAGTGGTTTAATGAATGCTTTAAGTCCCGGTCCAGTGGAGCCACCACCTTCGCTGTTTTGTCATCCTGCCGTTTGGCATTCTCATCCAGGGGCACTAATCCTCATTTGCAACATCATTTTCTTACTTATTAGCATAAGTGTGAAATTCAACTATGGCACCAGGTCACCCGGGAAACAAAACTGAAAACAAAGTAAAGAACGAAACAAGAAATTAGGTGACAAGAACAAGTGGTGAAGTGGGAGAAAAAAAAAAACAGAAAACTCCTTAAATGGAAAACACTTCACACAATTGTACGGCCTCCAGCTAAGAAATGCTGGTGGCACTGTGGGTTAGCATTAAGAAAAAAGGTTAAAAATATTTCGATAAAAATATATATTTTTTTAACCAGTGAACGGAGCAGTATAGTCGGACGGGACCGACCATACGATACCTACACAACTACCACGGAATTGTAACTTTCTGCGGATTTTAATTCCGAGCCTGGACAATATTTCGTGATAGTTGCACCATCTTGGCCGATTAGAGGTCAACAGCACTTCCTCACACTGACATATTTTTCGAATATTATTAATATTTGTCCATATTCCTTTCAGCGTGGGTTGTGTTGTGATTTCTGGCATGCAATTGTGGCCTCAAAACAAAAAAAATAAATAAATAAATAAATAAATAAATAAGTTTTCTGTTTACTTCATCCCAAAATTATTATCTGATGATAACTGGAACCTCCTGTAACATTTCAAAGCTATCAGTGCTAAATTTGCGCCCTCTAATGTGGTGATGGGTTACTAAATAATATCTCAATACGTAAGCACCTGTAAATATTTAAGCGTATCTCCAACATCCGAGTACATACGATAATAAAATTGGTATTAGTTTATAGGTCAGCCACTCCTATACTCCTGTCAACTTCTCAGGCCTATGTCCTTGTCATTTTTCACACAAATGTCAGGGTCCATTTCACCCGCTAAATATTGACCGATCTTTATCGAAACAAACATGCTTATTCTTTGGCGCGATCCGCTTCGCGATGTTTGGGCCATAATTGCGGCCTGTAGAGCGCAATTCAGATAAAAATCTAGTTTTTGGTCAATTTCATCCCCTAAATATTAACCGATCATTACCAAAACCAATAGGGGTCTTCTTTGGCCATAACCCATCTTACATGCAAAATTTCGTGAAGATTGGTCCATAACAAATTTACAAATTATAATGGAAAGACGGACGGACGGACACACATTTCTAGATCGACTCAGCTAGTCGAGATATGAGGATCGGTATACTTAATGGTGGGTGTAGGACCAATATTTCGCGGCGTTACAATCTCTGCACAAAGCTAAAATACCCTGACAACATAGTTGTGTAGGGTATAAAAATCCACGCCAATTGGGGTTCGATAAAAAAATATATTTTAAAAAAAATATATACGAATTTTGGGGTTCTTTATTTATTTATTTTTTTTTTTGATCCACGCCTATTGAGTTCTTAAAAAAATATTTTTTAACAATCGTCGTATTGGGATCCTAAAAAAATTAAATATTTTTTAAAATCCACGCCTATTGTGGTTTTTGTCTATTGAGGTTTTTCAAAAATAACTTTGCCTATTGATGGGTGTTAAGAAAAAAATGTACCCTTATTTCCACTGTAGTCTTCTATTATGTCACTTGCACACATACATATGAATTGTATATTTTTAAGTGCAAAACTCATAACCAATTTGAATATTTTTTCCTTTCACTTCGTTTTTTGTCTCAACACTTACAACAAAAACTTCACCTGGCTCTTCAGATCGTAGCACGTAAGCTTTAGACAAATAACTTGTAAGTTTCTCTCGTCGTAGTTGTTGTTTTTTCGGTTGCCACATAAAACATTTAAGATATGCTATCTGATCGTAGACTTTATTAACGCATGTAAATCTTTTGACAAAACAGCAAAAGAAGAAGAAAACTGAAATGAAAAACCAAAAACAAAAAAGTCCTCTTGATTTTGTCACACAATCCAAAAACCAACAGTAACTTTAGAAAATTTCTCTCTGTACAGAGAAGAAGACACAAACAATAACAACAACAAAAAATTGCATATATTCACCGCACATATGAAACAATACAATGACAATTCCAAGTGAAGCAGAATATGATGATGAGGGGGAGGGGGAGAAGGAGTAGGAAGATGCACACGCTGAACAAGGCAAATATCTTAACAACACTAATGCGAATAATACGTTGCAATAGTTTTGCCATGGTTCTGCAATCCGACCAGAAGTAAAATGACAAAACTGTACGACAGTCAAAACTTTTACATAATACATTTTTACTCAAACACACACACACACACCACCACCATACGGCAGGGACTAACGAAACACGAATTTTTGGTGGCAATGGCAACAAGAAAGCCATTGTGAAACAGGTTTTAAAGGCAACGAAGGAGGCATAACCAATGCAAAACACTCACTCACACACACATGAAAAGTAGCTAAACAAAATTTGTACAGTTTTTAGGTTATGTGTACATTGTTAAATGATTTGGTATTGTGATATAAACGTTACAGATGTTACATAGGAAGTATTGTAGTCTCAACAATACTTCCATAATAATACCTGTAATTGATCTTTTCAAAATCTTCTTCAAAAATCCAGACATATTCTTTAGCCCGTGATTGTCCCTGAAGAAATCCTTTTAAAAAATCCAACGCTTTTTGATGATTCTATGAAAATATAAATCCAAAATTCTAGACCTACGTCCTTAGAAATATTTTTTACAAAATACACGACTTGCGATATTTTTAGTCCTTAAAAATATTACCTAAACAAATCCACGACTTGTGTTAGTCCTTGAACCAATACCCCTTAGTCCTTGAAAAAAATATTCTTTAGTCTTTAAAAACATTAATTAAAAATGCACGACTTGTGTTAGTCCTAAAAAGGGATGTTTTAACCCTTACTTGTCTAGATTCAATTGTGGTCTATAGTTCGACTCGAAAAAACACAACAAAATAAGTTTTCTTTCCACTTCATTCCAATATTATTATCTGATCATCACCGAAAATTATAGGTATTGCCCTTGAACATACCTGGATTCTCATTTCCAAGCAACCAGCGCTATATTTCCGCCCTCTACTGTGGTAATGGGTTACTAAATAATATCTCAGTACGTAAGCACCTGTAAATATTTAAGTGTAACTCCCACATCTGAGTACATACGACAATATAATTGGTATCAATTTTAAGGTCAACCACTCTTCTTGAATATACTGTCAACTTCTCGGGTCTATGTACTTCAGAGGCAAATTTTTGTAATTATACCCTACACAACTATGTTGTCAGGGTATTATAGCTTTGTGTGGCCCCAAGAGTTTGTAACGTCGTGAAATATTGGTTCTAGACCCACCTCTTAGTATACCGATTGTCATATCTCGACTAGCTGAGTCGATCTAGACATGAGTGTCCGTCCATCTGTCCATTATAATTTGTAAACACGATACAAGCCACAGTTATGGACCAATCTTCACGAAATTTTGCATGTAGGATGGGTTCTGCCCAATGAAGACCCGTATTGTTTTTGGAAAAGATCGGTTAATATTTAGGGGATGAAATGGACCAAAAACTTTATTTTTGTCGGTTTTTTCTGGTCGCTCCAGAGGCCGCAATAATGGCCCAAACACCGCGAATTTTTGCATGGAGAAAGGGATCGGGCCAAAGAATAAGCATACATGTTTTGATAAAGATCGGTCAATATTTAGCGGGTCAAATGGGCCCTAACTTTTGTGTGAAAAATTACAAAATTTGTATTCTATAGCGTATATATTTACCGCTGAAGGACATAGACCCGAGACGTTGATAGTGTATCCTAGAGGAGTGGTTGACCTTTACACTGATAGCAATTATATTGTCGTAGGTACTCGGATGCGGGAGTTACACTTAAATATTTACAGGTGCTTACGTATTCATATGTTATTTAGTAACCTATTACCACACTGTAGGGCGGAAATATAGCGCTGATTGCTTTGAAATGTTCCATGAGGTTCCAGTTATGGTCAAGGACAACGCCTAAAATGTTAGGTGATGATCAGATAATATTTTTCGGATGAAGTGGACCGAGTACTTTTCGAGTCGAAAGGCGAACATCACAACACAACCCAAGGTGAAGGGAATCTGGACAAGTAATTAGAAGTGCTGTACTGATTATTAGTAACATTTGCTGACCTCTAGCGAGTCAAAAGTGTGCAAATATCGCGAAATATTGCCCAATCTCAGAATATAGAACCACAGAAAGTTAGATTTTCATGGAAGTTGTGTAGGTCATCGTATGGTCGGCCCCATCCGACTATCCTGCTCCGCTCCCTGGTTTTTAGCTCGATCCCGTTCTCCATGTAAAATTTCTTGATGTTTGAGCCATAATTGCGGCCTCTGGAGCGACCAGGAAAACGGACAAAAATTAGGTATTTGGTCCATTTCATCCCCTAAATATTAACTGATCTTTACAAAAAAAAATAGGGGTCTTCATTGGCCAGATCCCATCCTAAATGCAAAATTTCATGAACAGGCCATAACTGTGGCCTGTATCGTGTTTACAGATTATAACGGACAGATGGACGGACGGACACACATGTCTAGATCGACTCATCTAATCGAGATATGACGAACGGAATACTTAAAGGTGGATATAGGACCAATATTTCGCGGCGTTACAGACTCTTGGGGCTGCACAAAGCTATAATACCCTGACAACATAGTTGTGTAGGGTATAAAAATATACCTTAAAAATCTTTCATAAGTATATTCCTTAAATAAAAATCGTCCTTACACATGTTCCTTTAAAAATCGTCGTTAAAAATTATTTTTTATAAAAATTCACGCCTTGTGTTAAACCGTGAAAAATATTCTTTAGTCCTTAAAAAAATGTAGTCTTCAGTCTTTAACAATATTCTTCAAATAAACCACCTCTTGTGTTAGCCCTAGAAAAATATTTTTTAGTCCTCGGAAATATTTTTTATTCCTTACAAAATTTGTTCAAAAACTCCACGTCCTGTATTAGTCCTTGGAAACGTTATCTTTAAAAGTCAACACCTTGTGCTTGTCCTTGAAAAAATGTCGTTAGTCTTTAAATATATCCTTTAGTCCTTGAAAAATATGATATAGTACTTGATATGAAATATTCTACAGTCCTTTAACATGTTCTTTAAAAAAAATACTTGAAAAATATTCTTTAAAAACTTCAAAGTCGTGGAAAAAATATTCTTTAAAAAAGCCAAAATCCTTGAAAAAATATTTTTTAAAAGTCCACGCCTTGTGGTGGCCCTTTAGAAAATATTCTTTAAAAAAATCACGACTTGTTTTGGTCCTTAAAAAATATCCTTTAAAAATCCATTCCTTAGATCGATCCTTGAAAAAAATATTCTTTAAAAAATGCTCGTCTTGTGTTAGTCCTTGAAAAGAATAGTCTTTAAAAAATCCATGCTTTTTGTTGGTCCTTGAAAAAATTAATCTTTAAAAATCCACTACTTGGTTTGGTCCTTGAAAAATATTCCTTAAAAATCCACGCCTCAATTGGTCCTTGAAAAAAAATCTTTAAAAAAATCCACGACTTGTTTTTTGGGGCCTTTAAAACATCGATTTCTTAGATTGATCCTTGAAAAAAAATCTTTAAAAAATTCACGCCTTATATTAGTCCTTGAACAAATAGCCTTTAAAAAATTCGTTTTATTTCGAGTAGCATCACTATTGTATCTACCATACCTTTTCAATTTTTTATTGAATTTTGTTTTGTTATTTTTTGTCGGTTGCCACTTCTTCTTTAGTAAAAGCACTTTATAGCCATATAGAGTTTCATTCCGCTATGACCGTATGTGAATTTTTACTTTTTTTGGAAATTGCAAATAAATGTTGTGAACTGTGAGGGGCGAGAGAACCACCCAAAATAAAAAAAAAACCCGAAACGAATATTGTAACATTAGTAAAGTGCAAAACTGTTATACGATACAACCAAAAAGGTAGCAAAGTAAGTGCAATGTAACGTAACGTCAAAAAATAAAGAAGAATGGAAATACCAAACAATAACAACGGCAGCAGCAGTAGATGTAGCCTAATGGTAGGAGGCGTACTATGGGACTCCGAAAAAAAGACGACCACTACTACTTGTGCTGGCGCTGGTATTCAGAGATAGTACTCGTACGACATGACAATATTTATAAAGAACACACACACACATGCACACCCTTGCAAATACACATTTGAGGAGAATATGTGATTTTAGATATTTATAAAACCGTGACACGAGCCATACCCTACCATCACCAGCAGTGCCACCACAACACCATATTTGTAAAGAGACAAGACAAAATTGCAACATTAGAAAAAATGGTCCCAAAGCAAACGTAAAGTATGATATAAATTTTAAGTTTTGTAAACAACAGCAGCAATGGCAGTCGTAGCCATGCCGAAATACGAAACCCAAAAACTAAGTTGAGTCTCTCCGTTTCTCTCAACTAAACGCCCACAACTAAATAAGTTGCGACACACAACAGCAACAATAACAAAAAAATAACAAAACTTTCTAAAAACTTTTCCAAAGTGGAACGTAGAAATGTGAACAATTTTGTTTTTGCTTTTGTTGCTACTGAGTTGCAGCATCAGACCTAAAAACGTAAGGTAACAGCAGCAAAACTGCCATGGCACCCAACCAGAGGACGA
This sequence comes from Musca vetustissima, assembly GCF_032173495.1. Classification (NCBI taxonomy): domain Eukaryota; kingdom Metazoa; phylum Arthropoda; class Insecta; order Diptera; family Muscidae; genus Musca; species Musca vetustissima. The sequence goes on from NW_026888694.1 coordinate 52,577, forward strand.
GAGCTCGAACACGAACAAGAGCACGGCATAATGGCAAATTGTTGCTAGTTGTCTAAAAGCCTTTATGATAAACTATTACTTTTGACTAAAACTAGATCTAAGTTGAATTTAATGTTATTCCGAAAATGCTTCGTTTCGTTTTCGTTTGCTAAGAGTGGCGTATCTGCATTGTTGTCGCCCCAAAGGGAAGTGGATGCTCTCATTTTCTAGTTTCTAGTTTTTTTTTTGCAAACAACTTGGCGTTTGTTTTGCAAGGTTATTTCTATGCAGATAAATGTATGTATTTATGTGTGTGTTGCATGGCCAGGTAAGATACGTATCCATTAAAAAACAAAACACACAGTGATGGGTACCTTGACATTCAACAAAGAAAAAAAAAGTGAAATAAAAATAGAAAATTTTTGCAACAAAGCCATAGCCAAAATTGACTGTCAAATAGTTTGAGAGTAAATTATGATCAATTTAGAGCAAAATTGTTTATAACAAACTTTGACAAATAGAAAAGTTCTAAAATGTTACAGAGACTTGGCAAATATTGAAGTAAACGAAATAATTTGAATTAATTGGAGAAAATAAAAAAATGGAATCAACAATGATCTTTTCAAAAATATATTTTTTTTTTAATCAGTCTAAGGCGAGGATTTTTAAGAATATTTTTTTCAAAGCCTAAAGGAGACGAGGATTTTTTAAGGAATATTTTTCAAAGCCTAAAGTAGACGAGGTTTTTTAAAGGAATATTTTTCAAAGCCTAAAGGAGGCGAAGATTTTTAAGGAATATTTTTGAAGGTCTAAAGGAGGCATGAGGCTTGTAAACATTTTATTTCAATATTTATATCCTTCACCACACTGTGGTACAGGGTATTATGTCTTTGTGCATATGTTTGTAACAGGCAAATGGAAACGAGATAGACACATGGTTCCTTTTGAGAATATGCATAGAATCACTTTTTAAGTCGATTTATTCATGTCCGTCCGTCCGTCTGTCTGTCCATGTTAAATTGTAAACAAATACAGGTCGCATTTATTATCCGAATTGGATGAAATTTCACTTATTTGGCCCAAGGACGAACTCTACTGAAATTGGGAAAAATCGGTCCAGATTTCGATATAGCTCCCATATATATTTTCGTCCGATTTAATGTAAATGGGGTACCAAAGTCCCTATATATCCTTCGATTTGCACGAAATTTGGCACAGCGTACTGAACTAGGTCTGGAATGATGTGTGTTAAGTTTCCTGAAAATCGGTCCAGATTTAGATATATCTCCTATATATATATGTTTGTCCGATTTAATGTAAATGGTGTACCAAAGTCCCTATATATTTTTCGATTTGGACAAAATTTGGCGTATTGAATTGGGTCTAGAATGATGTATGTTAATTTTCTTGAAAATCGGTTCAGATTCGGATATAGCTTCCATATATATTTTCGTCCGATTTGAGTTAAATGGTGTACCAAAGTCTCTATATATCTTTCCATTTGCACCAAAGTTGGCACAGCGTACTGAATTAGATCTGGAATGATGTATGTTAAGTTTCCTGAAAATCGGTCCAGATTTGGATATAGCTCCCATTTATATTTTCGTCCGATTTAATGTAAATGGTGTACCGAAGCCCCTATATATTTTTCCATCTGCACGAAATTTGGCATAGAGTAATGAATTAGGTTTATTATGATGTGTGTTAAGTTTCCTGAAAATCGGTTCATATTTAGATATAGCACCCATATATATATATGGGTGCTATATCTAAAAAATTTATTTAGGAAATTAAAAAAATACAGCCCCAGGTTGTGCCGGACAAACCTAAAGACGTTTTTACTTGGTTTAAAATTAATCTAGGACTACCAATCTTCTGTCTCTTTAGAAGACTTTAAATGCTTATGTCTCTAAGAAAGACTTTCAATGGTTTATATTTGTGTAGAAAATCCATCCATAGGATACTTCTGCACCTAATCCCCTCTCAATAAATATTTACAGATCGCCTTAGTTACTCAGCTTTACTCCCAGCTATGTGAATCTCACCATAACAAAATACATCCATTGTTCTTCGGTAATGCCCTTCACCGGTCTACACAAATTCTATTAAAAATGCATTACTTTTTTTAGTTAATTCTCTGGTCTTTTTCTTTTGTTTTGTTCTTCGTGTTTCCCCATTTTTTAATTCATTTTGAATTGTACTTAAGTCTTTTTGTTTTTGCCACATAGAGGGGTTATTTCGGTATTGTTTTGTTTCTTATTTTTTTTACAAGAAGCTGCGAGAGACACTGGCTCAGTGCACACTGGTAAATATTTGCGCGCAATGAATATCCCAAAAGTGCACTAAAAACCCAAGTCCCCCCAAACCGCTCGAACAAAATAAATTGTTGTACAAGAAAATTGTTCCCACGAGTGCATTAGAGATGAGAAAAAATGAGTTTAGAATTTTTCAACAACACAGCAGCTAAAGCCGAATAACAGCCATGCACTGAATGACCAACAACAACAACGACAGCGACACCAACAAGAACAATGAAATATATTGATAGCCAAAAACAAAAAGTAAAAGCTCTCTATCAACAACATGTTGGCTACAACAATGTTCGATGGCAAAATACTTGACGGCAGTAAAACAAAACAGGCCATGTTGTCCCCCATCGTATGGATGGATGAATGAATGGATGCATGGATAATATATAAAAGATGGTCATAAGATGTGGATATAAGGTTCGCCGTTATTTTCCATAGATTTAGTGGATTTAAAAGGGGAAATGATATTTTTTATAGTCAACATGTAGGTGCATGTCATATGTCACAGTGTTTCAAAACTTAATTTTTTTATAAATATTTTTTAAGGATCGACCGAAGTGGAGGGGTTCAGACACATTTTTCATGGGTTTCTAAAAATATTTTTTCAAGAGCCCAGATATATTTTTCATAGACCCACATAAGGCGTTGGTTTTTATTTAAAAATATTTTTTCAGGAACCCAGACATATTTTTCATGGACCCACATACGGTGTGGGTTTTTTAAAAATATTTTTTCAAGAACCCAGACATATTTTTCATGGACCCACACACGGTGTCTGTTTTCTAAAATTATTTTTTTCAAGAACCCAGACATATTTTTATGGACCCTCATAAGGTGTGGCGTTCATAACCACCCTCTTCCAATCATCCATCGTTTTTTTTTTTTTTTTTTTTTGGAATAAGAAAAGGTATTTTACGGCTCTTATAAGCCGTATATAAGCGGAGCTCTTTCTAGGCAGATATTTCTGTAGGCAGAAAATTTTCAAAACTCAAAAACAAATTTGGAATTATTTCATGCTACTGTATACGTGGCCATGAAGTGATGTGTTGAATTGCCCCATACAATCATAAAAGTGTTTTTGTTGTTATTGTCTTTGTCGTCGTCGCCGTGCCGTTTTGTAGTATTCGTTATATACAACGTTGTTGTTTTTGTTGAAACTGCTCAGCTGGTCTTGTTGTTGTCGTTGTTATGGCTTTTTGTGCGAGAGGCATTCAAAGTATAAACCCTTGACCTAAATTCATTAATTCAAAATCCAAAAGGTGGACTCTTCTTAAGCCATCACCCACATTGTGTGTGTGTGTGTGTGTGCGAGAGGTGAAGGCCCCAATGTACCAACCAAACAACCATCAGCCAACCGACCAACCAAATGTATAATAAGCAGTAATATTTCAAGTTTTACTGCAGCCGTTACAGATGCTGCAAATATTCGCAGCAAACTTTTTGACTTGAAGCACTGCAGCAGTAGTCAGTGGTCATGGGCACGGGCATTAAGTAAAAGTATTATTATTGCTGTTCTTGTTGTTTTTGGTTTAAGTGGATTTTAAAAATGTGGGCTGGAGTGCGGACGGTGGGAGTTGAATTTGGCTCCTGTACGCACAACTGCATCGTAGCAAAATCAATGAAGCATTTTCAAAACGATTAAAATTGAGGTTAATAAGCAATTACATTAGGTTTCCATGAATGAATGAATAAATCAATCCATGAATATAACGCATGCTTATACGAATATGTGAGCTCTTTGAAGTGATTGGGCTGGGGGAAGGAGGATGGTTGGTATAGTCAGAGTTTTATTAAATATCTTCGAGGACATACACAATGTGCAATTAAATTCGATTGAAATATTTTACACACAATATCGACATTTATCGATATGGACTTATATTTGAGACCACTAGTCTCAACATTGAAGGTCATTGAAGTCTGCCGTAGGCGCTCAGACTTTTGTATATTCATTATAGAACATAAAAGGCTTACCATTTTGGGAAAACAAAAGAAGACATGAATTTTGTGAACATTAAAAATACACGCCTTGTGTGGATCCTTGAAAAAATATTCTTGTTGGTCATTGAAAAAATATTCTTTAAAAATCCACTCCTTGTGTGGGTTCTAGAAAAAATATTCATGTTGGTCCCTGAAAAAATATTCTTTAAAAATTTACGCCTTGTGTGGGTCCTTGAAAATATATTTTTGTTTGTCCTTGAAAATTTTTCTTTAAAAATCCACACCGTGTGTGAATCCTTGAAAAAATATTCTTTAAAAATCCACGCCTTGTGTGGGTTCTTGAAAAAACATTCTTGTTGGTCCTTGAAAAAATATTCTTAAAAAATTCACGCTTTGTGTGGACATCATTGAAAAATATTCTTGTTCGTCCTTAAAAAAATATTCTTTAAAAATCCACGCCTTGTGTTGGTCCTTGAAAAAAAATTCTTGTTTGTCCTTGAAAACATATTTTTTAAAAATCCACGCCTTTTGTGGGTCCTTGAATAAATATTCTTTAACAAAAAATATCATTTAATAAATCCACGCCTTGTGTGGGTCCTTGAAAAAATATTCTTGTTGATCCTTGAAAAATATTCTTTAAAAATCCACTCAGTGTGTGGGTCCTTAAAAAAATATTCTTGTTGGTCCTTGAAAAAATATTCTTTAAAAATCCACGCCTTTTGTTTTTCCATGAAAAATATACTTTTAAAATCCTCGCCTTCTGTTGGTCCTTGAAAAATATTTCTTTATATAATGAACGCTTTTTGTTGATCCTTGAAAAATATTTTTTTATATAATGAACGCTTTTTATTGGTCCTTGAAATATATTTTTTTATGTAATGAACGCTTTTTGTTGGTCCATGAAAAATATCCTTTAAAATCCACGCCTTTTGATGGCCCGTGGAAAATATACCTTGAATAATCCACGACTTTGTTTGTCCTGTAAAAGTATTTTTTGAAAATAAACGCCTTTTTTGGTTCTTGAAAAAATAATTTTTAAAAAATCCACTCTTTTTGGTGGGCCTTCCGAGGTAGTCCGCTATTGTGAAATCAAAAAATATATGTTGAAAGATTGAATCCTATGCGGTTTAGATTTAACTCTCTATAAAATTCATTCATTAAATTACTCTTAAATTTCATCGGAAATTCCAAATCCAACTAATCTCCACTTTTATGCACATTTCTGGATAATTCCATTTAATATTTCATTTTAGCATTCGGGATAGTCAGTGAGATTTTAATGATCCTTTCGATTGTAAACGAATGTGGTTTTGTGTCGCATTGACATTTAACATAAATGAGATTGGTTGTAAATGCTGGGAGGGGGAGCAGATGGAAGGGAATGTGGAAGCTATGCCTGAATGATGTACTTCCACTACTGCCACCAGCCGAACGATTTATGCTGATGATTATGATGATGGTGGAAATAAAGGCTTAAGATGATTGACAGTTGAATGAGTTTAAATACATTTTAATTTAAATCCAAAATGAATGGGAAGCCATTAAAGGTAGAGAGGTCTGGTGGACAGGGCTGAGCTGGTCTGGTCTGTTGTGCCTACAACAATTTAATTGAATGACTTCGGTAATGAATCATAAATTTTATTACATGCTAAGATTTTAATGTTTACATAAAGTGAAAAAAAAAATAATAATTTTCAAAAGGTAACTGAGCCATAAAAATTTTAATTCACAACTCTTTGATTTGATTTTTTGAAAAAAAGTCAATAAAGCATTATTTCAATGCCAATGGGGTTGGTTATGTACTTTGGGGAATACGTTTTAAAAAACATTTCATAAAAAGGGGGATATTTATGGTAAAACAATTTAGCTATGCCTTTCCAAAAAAAAGGCACTGTATATTATTTTCAATGTAATTTCATTAACTGAGATGGAGTATTGAGTCATTTGTCCTTGCTCCTCAGATGACATCTTCAGTTGGGTGAGTAATTTCAGACACTAATCTACTTACCTTTGCCTTCATAAAAATTACCTCATAACTTTTGATTTATTGACTCAATGTCTTAATGGCTTACTGGGCGTTTTTTGCAAATATTTCATCCCTTTCATCCATCCATCAAAGCAATGTCCAAATGATTGTTGGCCTCGTCCAACACCATGACCATATTCTAAATTAATTATAAAGGATATTTATGTCCTTATTTGGGGCTACACACCACTGGGAAATTGCAACATAAAAAATATTGCCTGATATAAATTCTAATCAGCAAACAAGAAAAAAATAACAACAAAAATCCTGCAAAAACGAGAAAATGTATTTTTCTTTTAAAAAAAGGAAAGAAAAAAATCCTGTGAATGCAAACATCAACAACACTGACGAGCAGAGCATTCTAATGATGCTGTGAAGACGAAGACGACAACCGACAATGATGATGTCACGCAATGTAATTCATAAGCCGACATTTGTCTCCTTCCCAAAACGATGCACAAAGACATGCAAACACACCAACATTCACGCAAACACCCAATGAATGCCACAAAGTAGCGAGAAAAAACCGAGAAAAATATATTCTCATTGTAGAAGGAAGACAAAAAACAGAACACATTTGTAATGAAAGAGATTTTTCATGCTCATTTACATGAAATTTTCATTAGGAATGCAGCAGAGAGTGTAGCAGCATCATAGAAACAGATTACAACATAAAATGTAGCAAAAAATCTATCTAAGATATCCTTGACAAAAATTGTATCCAAAGGATACTTAAAATAAATAAATGATGTTGATGACGATAATAATAATGGTGATTTCTAGGAAAAATAACACTTTTTTGTTACCAAAAGCTAAAGTAAGAAGACAAATCAGAAAGGCGTGGATGTTTTAAAAATATGTTTCAAGGACCAACACAGGGCTTGATTTTTTGAGAGAATATTTTTTCAAGGAACAACACAAGGCGTGGATTATTTAAAGACTAGTTTTTCAAGGACCAACACAAAGCGTGGATTTTTTGAAGAATATTTTTTTAAAGATCAATACAAGGGGTGGATTTTTTAAAGAATATTTTTTCAAGGATCAATTCAAGGAGTGGATTTTTTAAAGAATTTGATTAAGGATCATGTAAGAAGTGGATTTGCACTGTATATTTTTTAAGGCTCATTTAACACGTGGATTTTCAATGAATATTTTTTCATGGTTCATTTAAGACATGGATTTGTTTAAGCCGTTGATTTTTTAAAAAATATCATGAATTTTTATACTCTAAACAACTATGTTGTCAGGGTATTATAGCTTTGTGCAGCCCCAAGAGTTTGTAACGCCGCGAAATATTGGTCCTAGACCCACCTTTAAGTATACCGATCATATCATATCTCATATCTCGACTAGCTGAGTCGATATAGACATGTGTGTCCGACCGTCCGTCTGTCCATTATAATTTGTAAACACGATACAGGCCACAGTTATGAACCAATCTTCACGAAATTTTGCATGTAGGATGGGTTCTGCCCAATGAAGACCCCCATTTTGGTAAAGATCGGTTAATATTTAGGGGATGAAATGGACCAAATACTTAATTTTTGTCCGTTTTTCTAGTCGCTCCAGAGGCCGCAATTATGGCCCGAAATTTTACATGGAGGACAAGATTGGGCTAAAGAATAACCATGTCTATTTTGATAATGACGAGTCAATATTTAGCGGGTCAAATGGACTCTGACTTTTGTGTAAAAAATTACCAAATTGTAATTCTACGGCGTATATATTTGTCGCTGAAGGACATAGACCCGAGAAGTTGATAGTGTATCTAAGAAGAGTGGTTGGCCTTTATGGTCGTATGTACTCAGATGTGGGAGTTACACTTAAAAATTTACATGTGCTTACGTACTGAGATATTATTTAGTAACCCATTACCACACTAAAGGCCGGAAATATAGCTTTGATCGCTTTTAAATTTTCCATGAGATTCCAGTTGTGGCCAAAGACAGTGCTTATAATTTTCGGTGATGATCAGCCAATAATTTTGGAATGAAATGGACCGAAAACAATTTTTTGTGTTTTTCATTTATAAGCCGAACATCACAACACGACCCATGGAGAAGGGAATCTAGACAATTAATTAGAAAGAAACTTAACATATTGTCAAAGATCAAAACGTAGAACCAGAGAAAAACATAGAATCGTAGAAGTTGTGTAGGGTATCATATGGTCGGCCCCGCTCACTGGTTTAAAGAATAATTTTTGAGGATCGTTTAAGTCGTGGATTTTTTTAAAATATATATTTTCAAGGATTTAAAAAATATTTTTGACGCATTTTTTGTGAATTTTTTAAGAATATATTTCCAAGGACTTAAAGAGGCGTGGATTGGTTCAGAATATTTTTAAGGACTTACAGAAGAGTGGATTTTTTAATAATGTTTTTTTTTTATATTTCTTAAGAACATACACACAGTGGATTTTAAAAAGATATAGCGTGGATTTCTGTAGGATTTTTTTCCAAGGACTTACAAGAGCGTAGATTCTATTAAGAATATATTTTCAAGGACCTACATAAGATTGAATTTTTAAGTATATTTTTTCAAGGACATACAGAAAGTGGGTTATTTGTAACACAGGGCTTGGATTAAAAAAAAAACATGTTTGAAGACCGATACAAGGCGTGGATTTTTTAAAGCATTATTTACAAGGGCTTAACGAATCGGTAGTTTTGTAAAGAATATTTTTTATAATATTTAAGGATGCGGGAGTTTTTAAACAATGGACTTAAGGAAGCTTTCGATTCAAAGTTTTTGACTTTAAGAAAGTTTAAGTTTTTTTTTTTCAAATACTTTCCGAAAAATCTGAGAACTTGAAAAAATGAGTATTCTAAAAACCAATGGATTCAAAATTAAAAAAAATAAATTCCAAACCCCAGAAACGTGGTCTTTTAAAGCATCATTTCCTAAAAGTCCAACAGATTCCTGGGCTTTAAAATAAATATATATATGAAATATATCACTTCGAAGTCAACATTACAATTACTAAGTTCTTATATTACTTCTTGATCTTCCTACCTTACCTACACACAAAGTTACTTACCCTAGCTGCCATAATTACATATTTCTACGCCCGCCATCACTTTTGTCAACTAATGAGTGACAATTCAATTTACTAAAGCCATACCGCCGTACCGCCATCAAACAAAGGCGTTACACTGAATAAATTTGCAAAAGTTTATGCAAACAATTTAAATGGTTTCTTAAATCAAAGACGACTGACTATTCATCAGCACTGGACCGCACAATTCAATTCATTCTTTGGTCTGGTCTCTGTGACGAGACGAGAGGGTCGAGAGGGAGCGGGCAGAAAAACTGGGTTTGTATCCTTAGTCTATGTTGTTACTTTTTACATTTTGCTTACGACGACGACGAAGACGACGATGATGTTGTTGTTTTTGTTGTACTGTCATATCATTATAACCATAATCACAGTCGTTATACGTTGTGCAGACAATGTTAGCTCTTAGTTCTGGCTGAACTCTTTTTCATCATCCTCATCTGCATGCTTGGGCTGTTCACAATTATTATCGTCGCCGTAGTGTTCACAAGAAGACCCAGCATCATCGTCGTCATCGCCATTTCCATCACCATAAACAACGTCATTTCGTCTTCTTCTTCCCCCTCCTCCTCGTTTTTATTTTGTTTTCTTGTTGGCCGTCTTTTACTTGAGTTGCTGTTAAATTTTTTATGCTGTGCAAAATAGCAGCATTTTGCATACCATGATGAATTCATCATATTTTCTTAATGTCACATCGTCGTCAAATCTTTTTTTTCCCTTTGCATTCTCTTCTGTCGTTTTCTCTCCTTATGCCATCGTTATGGATCTGGTTCTGGAGTGCAGCGCCTGTAGTGGTAGTAGTAGTGGCTGCTGATGCTTTATTATTATTCTTATATCTTCTTCATGTTTTTGTTGTTGTTATTATTCGACTACTTTTGGTTGTTGTTGTTGCTGCTGTACTCTTTACTTTGGCTTAGCATAGTTTTTGTGTCTTATTACTTATACATGGTATGCTTGCTCTTCCCTCTTTGAAAACTACTACAACATCACTTATTTTGCATTTGAATATCCTTAGCGAAAAACACCCATCTACATTGTATTACTAGGCCATTTTAGCCGTAAGGGGGTTATGTTTGTTTGTGTGTGTGGATGTGGATGGGTTGGTGTGGGCGAGTGTCGTGAGTGTTTTGAGAACAAATGAATTCATACAAGTGTGGGCAAAAGGAAAACTCTGCTTTAAGTAGTCTTAGACAAGTAACTACTTACTATGCAAAACCTTCAGCTAGCGCATTGTGTGTGTGTGTACGTGCGATTGTGAATGGGTACGGGTGTAAGAATACACTTAAGAAAATTTAAAACAAAAGCAAAGTAAATGCCTTTGATATACAGGACTTACTTCGTGATGTCCTGTTAAGGTGCACTAACAAAAATAAAACAATAAGAACAACTTGCAATTAAAATAAAAGCAATGTATATATTTTCTAAAAGTGTCACATTTAAAAAAATCCACGCCTATATAGAGAGTTACATTTTTTTAAATCCTCTCCTATAGAGAGAGAGAGTAAATTTTTTTAAATCCACACCTATAGAGAGAGAGTACATTTTTTTTAAATCCACGCCTATAGAGAGAGAGAGAGAGAGTAAATTTTTTTAAATCCACGCCTATAGAGAGAGAGTACATTTTTTTAAATCCACGCCTATAGAGAGAGAGTACATTTTTTTAAATCCACGCCTATAGAGAGAGAGAGAGAGTAAATTTTTTAAATCCACGCCTATAGAGAGAGAGAGAGAGAGAGTACATTTTTTTAAATCCACGCCTATAGAGAGAGAGAGTACATTTTTTTTAAATCCACGCCTATAGAGAGAGAGAGTACATTTTTTTTAAATCCACGCCTATAGAGATAGTTTATTTTTTTTAATTCCACGCCAATAAAAAAGTTTAATTTTTTAATCCACGCCTATAGAGAGCGTTTATTTATACCCTTCACCACACTGTGGTACAGGGTATTATGTTTTTGTGCATATGGTTGTAACAGGCAAAAGAGAGATAGACACATGTTTCCTTTTGAGAATATGCATAGAATCACTTTCAAAGTCGACTTATGCTTGTCCGTCCGTCTGTCTGTCTTTCTGTCCATGTTAAATTGTCACCAAAGTACAGGTTGCATTTGTTATTCGAATTGGATGAAAATATGTTCGGATTTAGATATAGCTCCCACATATATTTTCGTCCGATTTAAGGTAAATAATGCACCAAAGTCCTTAAATATCTTTCGATTTGCACGAAATTTGGCACAGCGTGCTAAATTAAGCCAAGTGTGATGTGTGCCAAGTTTCGCGAAAATCGGTTGAGATTTATATATATAGCTTCTATATATATTTTCGCCCGATTTAATGTAAGTGGTATACCAAAGTCCCTATATATCTTCCGATTTAGACGAAATTTGGCATAGAGTACTGAATTAAGTCTAGAATGATGTGTGTTAAGTTTCGTAAAAATCGGTTCAGATTTAGATAAAGTTCTCATATATTTTCGCCCGATTTAATTTTGCACTAAATTTTACATAACTTACTGAATTGAGTTTATGTTGATGTGTGTAAAATTTCGTGAAAATTGTCCGACTTTAGACCCAAGGCTAGACCAATTGCCACACAATTTTGCATAACATTTGTATAACATAACATGTGTCAAGTTTTGCTGAAATCAGTTCGGATTTAGATATAGCTCCCATATATATTTGCTTCCGATTTTGTATAAATGGTGCACCAAAAACTCAATTTTAGGCCGATTGACATACAATTTTACACAACCAACTTCAGATAGTATAGCGAAACGGATTTTGTTGGAATCCGTCCAGATTTAGATATAGTTCGCATATAGTTTCTTCCGTTTTTAAGTAAGACCCATGGACCTAAAATATGTCCTTTAAGAACAAAACGTGCTGAAATTAATCTAACCTAACCTGTGACAAGTTTCGCTGAAATCGGTTCATATTTGCATATAGCTGCCATATCTATTTTCATCCGATGTTATGTAAATGGTGCGCCAAACTCTTCATGTTCACTCATCCACGTCTTGTATTAGTCCATGGAAAATATTTGTTAAAAATTTACGTCTTGTGTTGGTTTTTGAAAAACATTTTTTAAAAATATTTTTTTTAAATTTCATTGAAAGATATTTCTTTTCAAAAATTCCAAGCCTTATGTTCGTATTTGACCAATATCCACGACTGCTAAAAGTCGTAAAACAAACATTTTTTATTTAAAAAATATTTGTTTTTTAAATTCACGCCTGTTCCAAGTGTTTAAAAAATATTTTTAAAAAATCCACTACTGTTGAAAGTCGCCATAATTCGCCATAATTTCTCTCTGTGTCCTTTTGTACAACTTCTCCTTCGAAGTTCATGTAAAGAAAGCAAAAGAAAATATGGTCCAATATAACATAGCCTTTGATGCTAAAATTGCCATAACGTTACCGATGAATGAATGCATCTAAGCAGTAGTTTTCCTACCAAGATGTTTGGTTGCCCGTTATGAGTAGCCACTACTTGAAATAGAATTGAGGGTGGTGGAGTTGCAGGATTCTAAGGATTCCAAAAATAAATATTAAAAATTTAAACTTACAAATGAGACACCATTAATCTACTGTTTTTAGTTTTCTTCGTAAAATAGCGAAAAAGGAAAAATATCTATTCAAGGAAAAATCTCATCAAATTTTTAACATCAATTTTCTCTATATAATAGTGATATTCAAGGAGAATATTATTTATTTTGATGGTATTTTGGAATTTTATAGGGAAACATAGATTCAAATTTTGAAATGAGACGTTTTTACTGTAATTAAATTCTACAAGTTTTTATTTATTTTTTAATTTCATCAAATTTTTAAACATATCATATTGGGTATATAAACCCTCCCTAACAGCTGTTTTTTCAACGGTTTTAGAATTCAGTTTTTGTCCATATTTATTGTTGTTTTGTGTGTGTGTGTGTGTGTTTATTTTTCTAAAACAATACAATTACAAAAAATTGCGGTTTCATACTTTGATAAGTTCAAAGCCACAAATTAGCCTAAGGCCACATTCCGATACGGAAGGATGGGTACAGACACAAAATGAGAATAATTTTTTTGTGACATTTACATTAACATTGAATTCGGCTATAATGATATCCTTTATTTACTGAATTCGGAATGAAGGACAACAAAATGGCAGAAGGGGATAATATAGAAATGAAATAAATTTAATTACGTTAATGGACATATTTCTGTTTGCTTGTGTGTATGTCTATTTGGTTGACTTTCTAGAGGCCTTTTTTCTGTGGCATATAAAACCAACTGACAAATAGTAAAAAATTAGACCATATTTTTATACCCTTCACCACACTGTGGTACAAACGGCAAAAGGAAACGAGATACACACATGGTTCTTTTTGAGAATATGCATAGAATCAGTTTTTGAGTCTATTTATGCATATCCGTTAGTTCGTCCGTCCATCTGTCCGTCTGTCCATGTTAAATTGTAAACAAAGTACAGGTCGCATTTATAATCCGAATTGGATGAAATTTGGCATAGGTCACTTATTCGGCCCCAGGACGAACCATATTGATATTGGGAAAATCGGTTCAGATTTTGATATAGCTCCCATATATATTTTTGCTCGATTTAAGATAAATGGTGCACCATAGTCCCTATATATCCTTCGATATGCACGAAATTTGGCATATCGTGTTGAATGAAGTCTGAAACGATGTGTGTTAAATTTCGTGAAAATCGGTTCAGATTTAAGTATAGCTCCCATATATATTTTTGTCCGATTTTAGGTAAAAAGTGCACCAAGGTGCCCTTATATATCCTTCGATTTTCACGAAATTTGGCACAGCGTACTGAATTGAGTCCAAAATGGTTTCGTGAAAATCAGTTAGACTTAGATACATCTCCCAAATATATTTTCGTCCGATTGCACGAAATTTGTCACAGCGTGAATTAAGAACGATGTTCGTAAAATTTTATGAAAATCGGTTCAAATTTACATATAGATCCCAAATATATTTTCGTTCGATTTTAGGTACATAGTGTACCAAAGTCCCTTGATATCCTTCGATGTGCATGAAATTTGAATTAAAAATTAATTAGCTTCCATATATATTTTCGTCCGATGTTATGTAAATGCGGCACCAAAGTCCCTATATATCCTTCGATGTGCATGAAATTTGTCATCGCGTACTGTTTTGTTTTTAGAATGTTGTGTGGTAAGTTTAGGATCGGATCAAATTTCTATGTGGCTCTCACATATACACATATATTCGTCCGATTTTACATACAGTGAGTGTAATAAGTATTTTGCCTCAATACAAATTTGACAAAATTCCAATATATACGTCTATAGCCAGCATACTAAAGACATAAAATGAATTATGTGTGATGGAATATGTTTGTGGACATATTTAGATCGTATTTCTGCAAGAATCATTGCGAAAGACCTATTGGTCTCGAAGATATCGGCCGAAATCTATAACAACCCAAAAATGTTTATCACAAAAAAGTATTTTGCTTTTTATAATTATTTTAGAAAAAAATATTACATAAAACACGTTTGGTCTTTTTATGGTTACAATTGCGGTTAATCAGATACTATAAGCGATTTGTCGACGATTCCAATACATCACGGCATTTTTTCGTGGGTATTTTCTCACATTTACATTCAATACATTCTACATCAGTATTTCATTTAATATTTGGTATTTTCTCGTCCTAATCTTAAGATGAGAGTATTAAACATAGTCATTGCGGCTTCAAAACATCCCAAATATGTTTAGAATAATAAAAAATAGGTTTTGCAAAATATAACGCGAGGACAGAACCTTAAAAACTATTAAAACCAAAATCCGACAAACAAATTATTTTAAAAAATTCGCGAAACCCAATTTTTCTGACTTCGAAATTTGTACGGTCCACTAATATTGATCTAGGAACCAATATATGCAATGGAAATACCAATAAGGTGGTCAGATTCAAAGATATGAACAATTCTAACACAATAGTAATAAAAAACTATACATGAAGTTGGGAGAAAACATCATTATTCGTCAAATCCTATTGTCTTTTGAAAAACTGTGGTTGCTGGTGGCGAATACGCATTCTATATTTTATCTCCGATTAACACCATCAGTTGCGAATAAAATGCAGTAGGGAATAAAGGGGTCGATCTATTTATTTTCGAAATATGATGTATTTCTATTGCCAGAAAACCGTCCATATCTTTGAATCTGACCTCCTTATTGCTACTATCATCGTATATTTTGGTTCCTAGATCAGTAATAATGAACCATACATTTTTCGAAGTTAGAAAAATGGGGTTTCGCGATATTTTTTTAAATAATTTGTTTGTCGGATTTTGGTTTTTATGGTCCTGTCCTTGCGATATATTTTGTAAAACCTCCTTTTTATTATTTTTAACATATTTGGGATGTTTTGAAGCCGCGAAGACTACATTTAATACTCTGATTTTGAGATTAGGACGAGAAATTACAAAATATTAAATAAAATATTGCTGGAGAATGTATTGAACGTAAATGTGAGAAAATACTCGCGAAAAAATGCCGTGGTTTATTGGAATCGTTGCCAAGTCACTTATAGTATGTCGTTACCCGCAATGGTAACTATAAAAAGACCAAAAGGTGTTCTATGCAACATTTTTTTCTAAAATAATTATAAAAAGCAAAATACTTTTTTGTGATAAACATTTTTGGATTGTTATAGATTTCGGCCGATATCTTCGAGACCAATAGGTCTTTCGCAATGATTCTTGCATAAATACGATCTAAATATGTCCACAAACATATTCCATCACACATAATTCATTTTATGGCTTTAGTATTCTGGCTATAGACGTATATATTGGAATTTTGTCAAATTTGTATTGAGGCAAAATACTTATTACACTCACTGTATATGGCAATCCAAACTCCTAATGTTTGTCCGATTAACAAGAAATTGTGAACAATGTATCAAATTAAGACTTAAATGATGTTATTGCGTTCCATGTGTATTTCGAACAGTGCAGTGTACCGAATAGCGTATATCAATTTTGCTATAAAACGTTTTCCGTAAATTTGTCCCATGGTACGCAGACGACTCTAAATCTGCCCGAATGAAATTAAATTTGTCATAGGTTGTAGAAAGACATACGTATGTTCCGTCGAGGGAACATTGACATGCAAATGTAAGGATACATATGCGCAATATACCCAAAGTGGTGAAGGGTATCATATAGTCGGCCCAGTCCGACTATACTACTTTCCTTACTTAAATCTTGAAAATCAAAAAAAAAAAATAATAATAATAATAATAAAGAAATAAATAAATAATAAAATAGTAGATTAAAAAATTAAGAATCCTTTAACAAATCTACGCTCTTTTCAAAGACTGACTGGATTTTTTAAAAAATATTTTCAGAGACCAACACAAGGCGTGGATTTTTTAAAAAAATATTTTCAGAGACCAACACAAGGTCTGGTTTTTTTAAAAAAATATTTTCAGAGACCGACACAAAGCGTGAATTTAAAAAAAAATATTTTTTCAGAGACCGACACAAAGCGTAAATTTTTAAAAAAATATTTTCAAAGACCGACACAAAGCGTAAATTTTTAAAAAAAATATTTTCAGAGACCGACACAAAGCGTGATTTTTTTAAAAAATATTTTCAAAGACCAACTCATGGCATTATATTTTGCCAACCTTTATCCGTCTGGTTCTAGTACATCCCCGATATAGTTTTGAACATTTCTGAATCCAGTATGAAAGGATGAAATATTTTTACGAAACCTGGATTCGAAATCCATCGGTTTTCTCCTTCTAGTACCTTCTACATTGTTGAAGGATTCGGTTTTAACCAGTAATTCATTAAGACTATCATCACTCCCATAAAAGTTTACTTGTTTTGTAAACTTTTAAGTGGCTCAATCAATAGCAGTCATCCCCCTACCTCAAAATTGTACCTCAAATGTCTCCTTTACTTCAGAAAAACAGGTCATATTTCAAATTAACACAAATTAACTGTTTACTGTATACCTTGACAATCTCTTGAGTCGGTCGTTCAGTTCGCAATCAAAACTCTTCACTCACTTACTGACTCTCTCTCTGGCTAATTGCATTATCCATGCCTTTTGTATGCATGCTATTTCTCCACCGATTACTGTAACTGCTTGCCAGGCTTTATGATTATTTATGAAGATATTTGCGTGGCTTTTCAACTTAATTAATATTCGTCACATAAAAGAGGCCGATGTGGTGAAAGTGCGTTCGCCCTACGCGCTGAGTGTGCCGCCATCATGTGGATGGTTAAATGTGTTTTTCTTTTTCGGGTAATGTTGACATTTTAATTTTTCCCCTTCCTCCTCCAGAGTGTTTTTTCGCTGCGAAAGTCTTTCATCATGTGGCGTCACATTCGCATTGTCATCTTCATCAGCCGTCAGAGAAAAAGGCTGTCACAAGAACGGCACCAGCATCACTTCACCACGATGAACAGTTGTTGTTGGTGTACACTTTTGTTGTCACTTTTTAACATTATCGTCAGCAGTGTTATTGGAAGTCGCGGGTTTCTCTCTTTTCCGTTTTTGCTTTATTATTAAGGTTGGTTATGTTTGTTTCTGTTATTTTTGTTGATGATGTTCCTGCCTTTGTTGCTGTTGCTGCTGTTTTTGCAACATCGAGCAATTTAACAATACATCAACACATTCATTAAGTGAATGCATGTTTAAATTATGTTTTTTTTTCGCTGTTCGGCACACAACGTATAAACAATAAATTTTCCAGAATGGAAAATTATTCAAACATGTCGACTTACACATACATAGACACACACGCTGACACACTGTTGGACATTATATTGTCATAAAATAAAACTGATTGTACATGTTTGGTGCAAAAAATCTGCGCTTATTGAAGATCCTTGAAAAATATTCTTTTAAAAAATGCACGTTTATTGAAGGTCCTTGAAAAATATTCTTCTAAAATAATCCACGCTTATTGAAAATCCTTGAAAAATATTCTTTTAAAAAATCCACGCTAATTGAAGGTCCTTGAAAAATATTCTTTTAAAATATCCACGCTAATTGAAGGTCCTTGAAAAATATTCTCTTAAAAAATCCAAGCTTATTGAATATCCTTGAAAATTATTCTTTTAAAAAATTCACGTTTATTGAAGATCCTTGAAAAACATTCCTTTAAAAACTTCACGTTTATTGAAGTTTCTTTAAAAAATATTATTTTAAAAAAAATCCACGCTTATTGAAGGTCCTTGAAAAATATTCTTTAAAGTCTTTGAAAAATATTCTTTGAAACATCCACGCCTCTTTAAAGTCCTTGTTTTTAAAATCCACAAGGCGTGGATTTTTTAGAGAATATTTTTTCAAAAACCAACACAAGGCGTGGATTTTTTAAA
Source organism: Musca vetustissima (assembly GCF_032173495.1). Classification (NCBI taxonomy): domain Eukaryota; kingdom Metazoa; phylum Arthropoda; class Insecta; order Diptera; family Muscidae; genus Musca; species Musca vetustissima. The sequence continues at coordinate 71,273 of NW_026888694.1, forward strand.
GAATATTTTTTCAAAAACCAACACAAGGCGTAGATTTTTTAAAGAATATTTTTTCAAAAACCAACACAAGGCGTGGATTTTTTAAAGAATATTTTTTCAAAAACCAACACAAGGCGTGGATTTTTTAAAGAATATTTTTTCAAAAACCAACACAAGGCGTGGATTTTTTAAAGAATATTTTTTCAAAAACCAACACAAGACGTGGATTTTTTAAAAAATATTTTTTCAAAAACCAAAGAATGAACAGATTTTTTTAAGAATATTTTTTAATCCCCAAAGAATGAACAGCTTTTTTTAAAAAATATTTTTTAATCCCCAAAGAATGAACAGATTTTTTAAGAATATTTTTTAATCCCCAAAGAATGAACAGATTTTTTTAAGAATATTTGAAAAATATTCTTTAAAAAATCCACGCTTCTTTAAACCCACGCCTATGGAAGGTCGTTGAAAAATATTCTATAATAGAATCCATACTTCTTGGAGGTCCTTGGAAAAACAAAGCTTATGGAAGGTCCTTGAAGAATATCATTCTTGAAAGTCCTGGAAAAATCCGCGCTCATGGAAGGTCATTGAAAAATATTCTTTAAAAAATTCACGCTTCTTAAAAGTCTTCGAAAATATTCTATAACAAAATATCCTTTAAAAACCACGTTTATGGAAGGTCCTTGAAAGATATCTTTAAAATAATCCAATTTCAAAATAGATGAAAAATATTCTTTCAAGAATCCACGATTATGGAATGTCATTGAAAAATATTCTTTCAAGAATTCACGATTATGGAAGGTCATTGAAAAATATTGTTTAAAGAATCCACGATTATGGAAGGTCATTGAAAAATATTTTTAAAAAATCCACGGAAGGTCCTTAAAATTCTTCTTTAAAAAATCTACGCTTATGGAAGGTCCTTGAAAAATATTTTTTAAAAAATCTACGCTTATGGAAGGTCCTTGAAAAATATTTTTTAAAAAATCCAGGCCTCTAGCTCAGTTAATCCTTAAAAATATTATTTAAAAAATTCACGCTTCTTGAAGGCCCTTGAAAAAATCTTTTAACAATCCACGCTTATGGATGGTTCTTGAAAAATAGTAGTAAAAACCCTCGGTTATGGCTGGTCCTAGAAATGAAATATATTTTAAAAAACCTTCTACCTGCCATTGAAAAATAGTCTTCATTTTTTTTTAATCTACGCTTATGGAAGGTTCTTGAAAAAAAATTCCTTAATAATTCCACTCTAATTGAAGGTCCTTAAAATATTTTAAAAAAAACACACTTGTTGAAATTCCTTGAAAAATATCCTTTAAAAGTCCACACTAAAGATGTTGCTATATTCTTAACCATCAGTGTACCAATAATGATATTTCTTACGCATTTCTTTATTTTTGTATATACGCATTTCCGTTGCGCAAATGAATATAAATGTGAGACAAACAGCTACGAAAAAAAAAACTGTCAAAAGGTAGCCACTATTAATTCAGAAGTGGATTGGGGAAAACCCTATTTTAAACCAATGAAAATTATAACACATCGGATGATTTCAACTAAGATAATGCGGAAAATAAAAAAAATAATTATTGTCAGTTTAGTTAATTATGTCTTGTTAATTTAGGGCAACATTAAATTATGCCTTTAAGTACTAGCGGTGGCATAAGGTATTTTTTTTGGAGGCGAATCTTTTTACCTATATACCGGAATCCTGAATATCGGAAATACATGTATATTGCATAAACTATGTAGTAAATAAAAATCTGTGTAATTTATTTCAATTTTCCACATTTCCATTTCTTGTTCTTCTTGCGTGCAACCTCATCATACGCATGATGTCACAGGCTGTGAGTCCAGCAGCAACTTTTTCGTTTTTGTTTTTTATTATTTGTTATGAATATTTTATAAGAATTTATGTGTGTTGTTTTGTTGTTATTAAGAACCTTATCATTTAATAACAACAAGAAAAAACATAATTATGATGAAAATGAACAACAAGAACATTCATGCAACCAAGTGCCAGAAAAAAGAAATTAAAAACAATTTACGCAAAAAAAAACATTATTTTTGTTTTTGGTTTGAAAGTGCCAAAGCGTAGCACAGCTTCGAAGATGCGTACATCTTTCATAATAATATAAATATTTACATTTTTTATAATTATATAATGTACGTATGTATATGTGTTTAAAAAGAACATATTCACATACACCATCAAACAACATACTCAATGTGCCATCAACATCCATACAACCACACTTTGCATACTGACAAAAAACTGAAAGTAAAAAGACGAACATTTCCAAAAGTAAATAAAAAAGTTTTGTTTTTGGAAAAATTATAAACACCTCCTGTGGCAGCAGAGGCAGCCGCCGCTATATCATCTATAGCCTGGAGTATATTTAACGACCTTGTGGTAGGAAGACGATAAACTTTACATTAAGTAGTAAGAAAAGCGGAAACAAATACGGATGTAATTAAATAGCAACGAAAACTTCAAAAGGGAATTTTTCAGAAGAATACTTTTCAGGGACCATCAGTAACCTGGATTTGAGACCTTCTGGATTTAAGGAGAAAGAATATAAAGGCCAGGGGAATACTAGTTCAAGGCTTAAATATTTTTAAGGACTACCACAAGGCGTGGATTTTTAAAGAATAGTTTTTAAGGACTAATTTTTTAACCAACCAGAATTTTTTAACGACTAAAGGATAGTCTTGTTAAGTCATTTTTTTAAGAAGTAACACAGGATGGGGAATTTTACATAATATTTTCTCGGGACTTCAATCAGACAGGGTGCTTTACAAAAATTGCATGGTCAAAAGCAGGCGTGGTTTTTTAAAAAATATTTTTAAGGACCCAAAGAAGGCGTGATTTGTTTACAAATATTTTTAAGGACCCAAAGAAGGCGTGATTTGTTTAAACAAATTTTTAAGGACCCAAAGAAGGCGTGATTCGTTTAAAAATATTTCTCAATGCCAAGAGAGGTGTGAGTTTTTATAAAGAATACTTAAAAAAATATATTTATTTTCAAGTCCCAATTGAGCTGTTGATTTTTTAAAGGCCCGAAGAAGACGTGAATTATTGAAAGAATATTTTGCAAAGCCCAAAAGGAGAGTGGATTCTTCAAAGAATGTTTTTTCAAGGACCAAAGGATGCACGGTGTTTTAAAGTATATTTTTTCAAGTTCCAAAGAATGAGCAGATTTTAAACGAGTATTTATACCCTTCACCACACTGTGGTACAGGGTATTATGTCTTTGTGCATATGTTTGTAACAGGCAAAAGGAAACGAGATAGACACATGGTTCCTTTTAATTCCTTTTGAGAATATGCATAGAATCACTTTCTAAGTAGATTTATGCATGTCCGTCCGTCTGTCTGTCCATGTTAAATTGTAAACAAAGTACAGGTCGCATTTATGATCCGAATTGGATGAAATTTGGCAAGGTCACTTATTCGGCCCAAGGACGAACCCTATTGAAATTGGGAAAAAATCGGTTCAGATTTAGATATAGCTCCCATATATATATTTTACCGATTTAATGTAAACGGTCCCTATATATCTTTCGATTTGCACGAAATTTGGTACAGCCTTATCATTTAGGTCTAGAATGATGTCTGCCAAGATTCATGAAAATCGGTCCAGATTTAGATATAGCTCCCATATATAGTTTCGTCCGATTTCATGTAAATGGTGCCCCAAAGTCCCTATATATCTTTCGATTTGCACGAAATTTGGCACAACGTACTGAATTAAGCCTAGAATGATGTCCGCCAAGTTTCGAGAAAATCGGTCCAGATTTAGATATAGCTCCCATATATAGTTTCGTCCGATTTCATGTAAATATTGTGCAAAAGTCCCTATATATCCTTCGATTTGCACTAAATTAGGCATAACGTACTGAATTGAGCCTTGAATGATGTCTGCCAAGTTTCGAGAAAATCGGTCCAAATTTAGATATAGCTCCCATATATAGTTTCGTCCGATTTCATGTAAATGGTGCCCCAATGTCCCTATATATCTTGCGATTTGCACGAAATTTGGTACAGCCTAATCATTTAGGTCTAGAATGGTGTCTGCCAAGTTTCAAGAAAATCGGTCCAGATTTAGATATAGCTCCCATATATAGTTTCGTCCGATTTCATGTAAATGGTGCACCAAAGTCCCTATATATCCTTCGATTTGCACTAAATTAGGCATAACGTACTGAATTGAGTCTAGAATGATGTCTGCCAAGTTTCGAGAAAATCGGTCCAGATTTAGATATAGCTCCCATATATAGTTTCGTCCGATTTCATGTAAATGGTGCCCCAAAGTCCCTATATATCTTTCGATTTGCACGAAATTTGCTATAGAGTACTGAATTAGGTGCAGAATGCTGTGTGCCAAGTTTCCCAATAATTGGTTTAGATTTAGATATAGCTCCCATTTATAATTTCGTCCGATTTAACGTAAATGGTGCACCAAAGTCCCTATATATCATTCGATTTGGATATAGCTCCCATATATAGTTTTGTCCGATTTTATGTAAATAGTGCACCAAAGTCCCTATATACCTTTCGATTTGCATGAAATTTAGGACAGCGTACTGAGTTAAGTCTAGAATGATGTGTGCTAAGTTTCGTGAAAATCGGTCTAGATTGAGATATAGCCCCCATATATATTTTCGTCCGATTGAAGGTTAATGGGGCACCAAAGCACCTATGTATGCTTCGATTTGCACGAAATTTGGCATAAAGTACTCAATTAGGTCAAGAATGACGTGTGTTAAGTTTCGAGAAAATCGGTCCAGATTTAGATATAGCTCCCATATATAGTTTGTCCGACTTCATGTAAATGGTGCACCAAAGTCCCTATATATCCTTCGATTTGCACGAAATTTGGCATAACATTCTGAATTAAGCCTGGAACGACGTGTGTAAAATTTCCTGAAAATCGGTACAGATTTATATATATATATATTCGTCCGATTTTATGTAAATGGTGCACCAAAGTATATCCTTCGATTTTCACGATATTTGGATTTATAAGTAAATGAAGATATCGGTTAAGATTTCGATATTTTGCTTTAAATTTATTTACATAATTTCCCATTGTAAGAAGCAACTCTATATCTGACCAAAATTTAGTATAGGTTGCGGAATGAAATGTTTAGGATCCCATCTGTTGAATATACCCATAGTGGTGAAGGATATCATATAGTCGGCCCCGTCCGACTTTACTACTTTCCTTACTGGTTTTGCAAAGCCCAAGGGAGGAGTTAATATATTAAAAAATATTTCGCAAGGACCATCAATGAGAATATTTTTTCAAGGGCCAACATTATCACTTATCTCTGTAGAAAATATTCGAAAGTCGTAGACAGCAGCAAACTGCATTTTATATATTCGAACATTAAACATTTAAGATAAAAATATTCTGTATGCAAAGCCATAATGATTTATTAGTTTTATTTTCTTTTAGACAATTTTCCTTTTGTTGGCCAAAGAATAAATGTCGTTCTTTTGAATATCAAGGTGGCACAAATAAAACAAGAAAAAATGTTTTTTGTTTGTTTGTTTAATAACAACTTGTCACTGGACCAGACGATGGAATAAACGCTTAATTACCTTTCTGTTGATATGACAACAAATACGCTTATTATACTTGAGACTTTTACAAGGTCAAGGGTTTTTGGGGGGGGGCTGTAATCGTAGTCTAGGTATCCAAAATCATGAGAGAGAAAAGAACATTAACTGGAACGAGATTGGCAGTGAAGAAAATAATACACACAAACCTGAATTATTATTATTTCATGCTTGGGCCTCTTGCAATGTCAGTGAACTATTCGTTTTTTATGAATTATTCACCGCCACTGTCTGTCTGTCATAGACAAAATAAATTTTATTTTGATGACGACATCCAGTTTTGTGTTTCTCTTTTTCTATTACTAGCCAATTGAAATATGTTTGGTTTTTTTCGGTTTGAATGCCTTTGGCCACACTGGACACAAATAAACACAAACACACACCGCAAATACACACAATTGAATGTACGAATGGTCTTGCATTTTATAAACTAACCCTTTTCATTAGAAAATGTCACTGCCAGAAGATGAGTGTCGAATTTTTAGAAGAAATATTCAACTGTCACTTTTGGTGCCATTCATATTTGTCCGACGCCCAGGGCTAGTTTGCAACAAAGCGTGAAATTTAAATTTTGCACTTTTACAAAGAAATTTCAGAGTTAACCAGTCAGCCAGCTAGACAAAGCAAACAAAGAGAGAGCTAGCTGCATCTGTGTGGATGTCTTAATCAACAAATTACAATTCTTAGGAAAATGAAATTAGATTCAAAGTTAAAGAGAGTTTTTTTGTTTATTTCGATTATAATGTTTTCAGAATTATTTAAGTAGAATAATAAATAATTTGAAATTTTGAAAACATATATTTTTCAAGGACTATCAAGCAAAAAAAAAAAATTTTTTAAATAATATTTGTAAACAACTAGCGGACATTTCTTCAACGTTGAACAGTAGCATAAATTCATCATCAATGTGCGTAGATTTTTATACCCTACGCCACAGTGTGGTGCAGGACATTATGGCATTGTGCATGTGTTTGTAACAGGCAAAAATAATCGAGATAGACCCATGGTTCCTTATGATATTTATGATCCGATTTGGATGGAATTTGGCACATATCACTTATATGGCCCAAGGGCAAATCTTACTGAAATTGGAGAAAATCGGTTGAGATTTAGATATAGCTCCCATTAAATCGGACGAAACTATATTGTCCGATTTAATGTAAATAGTGCAGCAAACTCCCGATATTGGTCCGATTGAAGCAAAACTTTGCACAGAGTACTGAATCAGGTCCCAACTAATGTATGCGCAGTTTTGTTGGAATCGGTTTAGATTTAGATATAGCTCCCATATATATAGATTCGTCCGATTTTAGGTAAATGATGCACCAAACTTCCAATATTTGTCCGATTGGGACAAATATTTGCACAGCGTACTGAATTAGGTTAAGTTTAATGTCAGGGAAAATTTGTTGAAATCGGTGCAGATTTAGATATAGCTCCTATATATATTCGTCCGATTTTAGGTAAATGGTGCATCAAACTCAAAATATTTGTCCATTTGGGACATAATTTTGCACAGCGCACTGAATCAGGTCCATACTTATGTATGCAAAGTTTTGTTGGAATCCGTTTAGATTTAGATGTAGCTCCCATATATAGTTTCATCCGATTTTTTGTGAATGATACACCAAACTCCCAATATTTGTCCGATTGAGGAAAATTTTGCATAGGTTTGTGGAAATCGGTTCAGATTTTGATATATGTCATACATATTATCGTGCCCTTCGGTGCACCATTTACATAAAGGGCACCATAAATTTCGATTTACTCGAAATTTGGCCGAGGGTATTAAATTGAATATAGAGCGGACCATTACTCGCCTACGCCGATGACATCGATATAATGGGTCGAACATTGCGAGCGGTAACAGCCATCTTTGAACAAATTGAAAAGGAGTCTGCCAAAGTGGGTCTGGCAGTAAAGGCGAGAAGACCAAGCTGATGGTATCAACGCGCAAGACGTCCAGTAGACTCGCTTCGAGGTAGTTAAAGACTTTATATACCTTGGTACTGCCATAAATAAAATGAATGACATCAGTTTTGAAATTCGGAGAAGGATTGTGATGGCCAACAGATACTACTATGGTCTAAGTAAGCAGTTTAGAAACAAGGCCAACTCCCGCCAACCAAACTCACACTTTACAAGACGCTGATACTACCCGTGCTATTATATGGATCAGAAGCATGGGTACTTGCGTAAGCAGATGAGGCAGCTCTTGGGGTGTTTGAGAGAAAAATTCTCCGAAAGATCTACGGGCCGATCTGCGTCGACGGTGAATATCGGCGTCGAATGAACACACTTTACAATTTATAGGCGGACATCGACATAGTCAGTCGTATTGAGCTGCAGCGACTACGGTGGCTAGGCCATGTTGTGCGGATGAATGAAAATGCCCCAGCTCAACAGGCATATAAAAATGCGTAAGCAGATGAGGCAGCTCTTGGGGTGTTTGAGAGAAAAATTCTCCGAAAGATCTACGGGCCGATCTGCGTCGACGGTGAATATCGGCGTCGAATGAACCACGAGCTTTACAATTTATAGGCGGACATCGACATAGTCAGTCGTATTGAGCTGCAGCGACTACGGTGGCTAGGCCATGTTGTGCGGATGAATGAAAATGCCCCAGCTCAACAGGCATATAAAAATGAGCCTACTGATGGTTCCCGTAGAAGGGGAAGGCCACGAATTAGATGGAAAAACAAAGTAGAAAACAACATCTTGGAACGTGGTCTTCCAAATTGGTGGACTTGCGCACAAGGCCGACGCGCTTGGAAATCTTTTTTAAGCTCGGCTTATGGAACAACCGTTCTGTAACAAGCCAGCTAAGTAAGTAAGTAATTGTTTTAAACAATACTCTTTAGGACTAACACAAGGAGGGCATATTATATCTATTAATGTTCTCTTTCCAGCTTCTAAGCATCTATTATTTCGAAGCGCAGTATTTTTGCTACCAATTGACTTCTTTTACTACGTATGCTACATCAAAAACAAATCAGGCAAATTGACAAAATAATGTTAACATGAAGGATTTTTCCATTGCCATTTTGGCTTTGTGTTCACAACATTTCTGGTTTTGGCCAATTAAGCAAACGACCATCATTACAGCAGAAAGGCATAACAAGGAAATTCAGTAATGAGATTATTTGTACGGAATGAAGGCACAATGTCAAACATGCAAACACACACACACACACAAGCAAATTTGATGCAAAACAGTAATGAATGGAACATCCTCCGCCAATAAGCATCAAATAATAATGGAAGTCGGAATACAGACACAGGAAACAGTACGAATTAGCCGGGAAACATCTAACGCGAGGAGCATAGAAGACGATGATAAATTATGGCAAATAAATTATAGTTATATGTGTAATAAATATTCAAATACAATTTCTGCAACAAGCTTTGCATATGAAAGAAGGACACACATACATACACACTCTCAGCACACACCCACAGTGAAGCCAGCCATGGCATAGCCATCCATGACTGGATTCTGGCCAAAAGAAAATTGTAAATAGAAAGCAAAGTAAAAGCAAAAAAATAAAATGATTTTGTAGATAAGCATTAAGGGCCACCACCAACAACAGCAAAAAACACAATGATGAGGGCGAGGAGTGGGTTGTTTGCATTTGTCTGGAACACAAAAGTAACTGGGTAACTGCTGAATCCCGAATTTGGAACACTACAAACGGAAGGAAGATGTAAAGAAAAATGTTATGGTATCTGCTTATATGCTATATTTGTTAAAAATGCCATTAGAATATGTCTGAGTGGTACGTATATGTTTGTGTGTGGTTTGTAACTTATGTTTAATTTTGTTAGATCTGAGCCAACATTTGTCTTGTTTTGTGTGCCTCTGTATTTTGCTGCTGTTATTTTTGGCTTAAACAACATTTTGTTGCTACTATCCCCCTACCATAATTTTTTTTTGCATGAATGCCATTGCTAACAAGTCATGTTATTATTATTGCTCTTTGTATTTCAGTTCGTTTTTTGTCTTTCCAATGAACTCTTTTTTACAATTTCAAAATCGATTCAAAATAATAATTGATATTGGAACAATAAATCAATAGACTGATAATTGAAGTCCTCGTGATGTATATCATTGCAAAAATGTTATTTAAACCATTAATGAAATCACCAGAGTCGAATGGGGGAGAGAAGTGATCCAAGAATTTATATTGGAACCTAGCAAAAAAATATATATCGATTTAAAACAAACTTAATTGGAGGATGATGGTGGTCGTGACTATTGGGCAGTTAAACGACACTCGATGTTATTAAGTTATTCAGGATTTGTACTGTAGTCAGTCGTCAGTTTAGTATGATCCTCCAACTACCCTTTATCCACCACCTGGGGACGCTCTCGATAGGAGAAAAATTAAAGAAGACTTTGTCGAGAACCCTATAAGTGTCAGGAGCTCGTGAAACAGAGATTTCAGCCCGATAATTTGGGATTGTCCCCTATTGGGAACAATGTGGGGGCTATTGGTTAGCCCAAGATTTCGCGGGAAGTGCGTCGGCTCGATGTGTAGTTGCATTATCAACCAGGTGCCTGATCCATAAAAAGACAGAGGTTTAGATAGTCCTCAACCAAGGGGAAAGTGAAACCGTTATGGCGGATCTTCAAATTGGTTCTAGGTGTTCCATGATTTAAGTCGTCAAGGCGAGAATCATGTAAAAACCGAAGGATTCATGTCTTTCTAGAATACATCAATGAGGGTGGTGATGCCGGTGAGACTGTTTTCAGTCTCACTCAGAGTTTTCAATATCGGAGTTTTCAATATCGGAAGTAACTGTACTGAAGCAGGATAATTGCAAAATGTACCTAGCATTAGTCTAACTTCCGTTCGACACGCCGAAAATACCACCAATGGCGGAGCTGCAGCAACTGGTAAGGAAAGTAAAGGAAATTGGTAGGAAATTTGGTACTAACCCACAAGTACCCAAGGAAAGTCTACCAAGATTACTCCTACTCTGACCACAAACATGTTTGGTTTAAAATTTTGGGGAGATATATTTTAATCTGAGCCGATTTCCACCAATTTCGGCTGGCCATAAATGAGCTGCTTAAAACATTATTGGACTGTCAGACGGACGTTTATCGACCCATAAAGTGGCACAAAATATATATATACGGGGCCGACCTTACGATACCCTACACAACTACCACGGAACTCACATTTTCTGCAGATGTTTATTCCGAGCCTGGGCAATATTTCGATTAGAGGTAAACAGCACCTCTTCCTCACACTGACATATTTTCCGAATATTACGAGTATTCAGATTCCCTCCACTGTGGGTTGTGTTGTGATGTTCGGCTTTCATTTGTGGTCTATACATCGACTCAAAATAACACAAACAATTAAGTTTTCGGTCCACTTCATTCCAAAATTATTATCTGATCATCACCTAAAATTATAGGCGTTGTTCTCTACCATAACTGGAACCTCATGGAACATAGTTCCGCTCTCTAGAGTGATAATGGGTTATTAAATAATATAGGAATACGGAGATACCTGTACCACATCCGAGTACATACGACAATATAATTAGTATCAATTTAAAGGTCAACCACTCCTCTTGGATATAATATCAACTTCTCGGGTCTATGTCCTTCAGGGGTAAATATATACGCTATAGAATACAAATTTTGTCATTTTTCACACAAAAGTCAGGGTCCATTTGGCCCGCTAAATATTGACCGATCTCTATCAAAACAGGCATGCTTATTCTTTGGCCCGATCCCCTTCTCCATGCAATATTTCACGATGTTCGGGCCATTATTGCGGCCTCTGGAGCGACCAGAACAACCGACAAAAATTTAGTATTTGGTCCATTTCATCCCCTAAATACTAAGCGATCTTTCCCAAAAACAATAGGGGTCTTCATTGGCCAGAACCCATCCTTGAAGATTGGTCCATAACTGCGGCCTGTATCGTGTTTACAAATTATAATGGACAGACGGACGGACACACATGTCTAGATTGACTCAGCTAGTCGAGATATGACGATCGGTATACTTAAAGGTGGGTCTAGGACCAATATTTCGCGTCGTTACCCTGACAACATAGTTGTGTAGGGTATAAAAAAATTTTCCTCCTGCATGTTACAATGGGTATACAAATCACATAAAGAGATCGGAGGTCTGAATATGTTTTACATAAAAACCAAAAAGGTCCGTTGAGATGGTGTCAGTTCAATCAACAAATCAGTATATCTGGGTCAAGGAACGATATTTCATCAGACCGACCTTGTCAGTAGAACTAAGGAAAATGTGTGCCGATATAATTAACTACAATATTCAAACATTTAAATTCGCAATCTGGCTCTACGAAACCTCGTATAATTCTCTAAAAAACTACACTTCTTTATCTCTAGAGATCCTGTGGACGATAATTATTCCCTTCCATCTAACTTGTATACTTCTCACATTCCTTCAATTTAATAAATAATTAGCAAAATATAAAATTCAAATTTTCTACCTTCCTTTTCGAAAAAAGAAACAAAAACGTGTCATCAACTCTACACCTCTCTGGCATTTCTCTAACACCATCATTTAGTTTGTTTAAAACATAGATTTTGCTTTGCTGCAGGAAAAATGAATCAAAGTTGTGAATTGTCACTTTCAACTGCTTTAAATGATGTCTGTAACGCACCTCTGTAACATAAAATCACCCCACCCACTCCACCAAAAAAGAAGAAAATAAGAACAACCGAACGAATGAAACCAGAGAAAGGAAAATAAAATGTTACTGAGTGATAATACTGCAGTAATGCAAACACACACACACAGAAAGACAATCATCATAGGGAAAATAGCTGAACAGCAGAAAAAAAGAGAATCATCGCATAAAATATGTAAACACACAGAGACAAATTCACGCATACATATATACATGACGGTTGTAATGGATATGATGAATGCATCGTATTTTTTCGCAATGCTTGTTATGGGTATGTATGTATGTTTGGAAATCGCTTTAGTCAGTGAAACTTTTTGGGTAAAACATTTGTACATTTTCATTTCAGTTTATTGTGCAGCCTTTCCCCCCTATCTCTACCCGACACACCAGTTACAGATGGCAACATTTTCATGAATTATGCCATTGTACGGTTGGGTCCCTGTAGAAGATGGTGTCATTGGAACAACGATGTTGTTGAATGTTGATGAGGTTTTTTTTTGCTTTTGCACCGATGCACTGGCATTGATGGTGGCCACTTTAGTGCGGAATATTCGGTCGTTGGATTGACGATGGCGATGATGAAAATATCCACATCGTCATCATCACCGTCGTTGCCATCAAAACGTCACAAAACTTTATTGTAATAAAGCACCACAAGGAGGAAATATGAAAATGAAAGACAGATAACCAGTCGAAGTCAGCTAAGGGGGGGGCAGAGTTGCGACGGAACAATAGTTCCCTTAAAAGTGTTGCTACAGTTGCAGCAATGAAAACAAACGAGAATAATACAAACCCCAGTTTTTGCTTTTTTGCTTCCAAATGACAATTGTATCCTCTGAGTTTCAGTGTAAGCTCATGTTCGACTTCCGTTTTTGAGTGGCATTTGTTATTGGCACATATCCAGGTCAGAAAAATATTCCTCCAACTCATGACAATCTTTTTTTATTCCTTTTTTTTTTTTTGAATATTTTTATTTACTGTAACACTATTTTTTCTGTTCGATAGCGGATATTAGGTGTGATCAACTTTCATGAGGAGGTTGACTTACTGGGGCCTCTTCAGACCTTGGTCAGCATCCTACGGCTGGAGTACTTGAAAACGCTACGTTAACAACATTTCTTTTTTGTATCGGTAAACGTGGAATTTATAGACCAAAATTAGAGCACGGGTTTTCACGTAGATTTTTTAAGAAAATATTTATTCAAGGATCCTTTTCCGCGTACATATTTATATTTATACCCTACACAACTATGGTGTCAGGGTATTATAGCTTTGTGCAGCCCAAGAGTTTGTAACGGCGCAAAATATTGGTCCTAGACCCACTAGACCCCCTATACCGATCGTCATATCTCAACTATCTGAGTCGATCTAGACTTGTGTGTCCGTCCGTCTGTCCATTATAATTTGTAAACACGATATAAGCCACAGTTATGGACCAATCTTCACGAAATTATGGCCCAAACATCACGAATTTTCACATGGAGAAGGGGATCGAAATAAGGAATAATCATCAAAGGGGAGTGGTTGACCTTTAAATTGATACCAATTATATTCCCGTAAGTACTCGGATGTGGTGGTTACACTTAATTATATACAGGCGCTTACGTATTCATATATTATTTGGTAACCAATTACCACAAATATAGCGCTGATCGCTCTGAAATTTTCCATAAGGATCCAGGTATGGTCAAGGACAATGCCTATACTTTTCGATGATTATCAGATAATAATATTGAGATGAAGTGGACCGAAAACTTAAATTTTTGTGTTTTTTCGAGTCTATCTATAGGAAAGTCGAACATCACAACACAACCTACGTTGAAGGGAATCTGGACAAGCAATTTTAAGGACTGTACTGAATATTAGTAATATTTGTTGACCTCTAGACGTTCAAGAGGGTGCAAACTTAAAGCCTGACTTCAATCTTTCCTGTACACTACTATTGTATCAAATAATATTAAAAAATAGTGTATATTAGTTTAAATTATTCCTTATGAATTTAATTTATTGAAATAAAACAAATAAAGAAATTTGAAAACAAATACTAAAAATGTGTTTTCACTTATTTATGGACGTCTAAAAAATCTGTTAGTGGGGGTTTTCAGTTTTTATTTTCTTAATATCATTAGCCGCTTTAAAACAGTCACATTTTTATTATTCTGGCTCCCAATACATCCCAAACATTTTGAGCATGTTGGGCAAAATTCACAAAAATACCAGGCGCCCCGAATAAAATAGTAAGTTGCTCACCAAAAAAAAATTAAAATTTCATTTTTTTTCTGATCTGGCAACACCCTACAAAAATTTTAATCTGGCAACTCCATGACAAAAAATATCACAAAATTTTGGTTTGGCAACAAAAAAAAAAATCGAGCGCCTAAAAGTATGCTACAAATTTCGCAATTTTTCTACATTTTTATTTTTGGCAGGCTACTTTCTATTTAATGCTGGGCGCCTGGTATTTTTGTGAAATTTGACAAAAAATGCCCAAAAACCAGGTGATGGAAAATTTGTGACGTCATCACATGTCGCACGCATACGGGCATATATACTTACCGTATTTGTATCCGTAAAAAAAAGAAACAATATTTTTTGTAAATTTGTTTTTTTTTTCGTTTTTATTATTAAATATTCTATGTAAAAAAACTACATGCATATAAAAATATACAAAATATTTATTTTAATTCATAAATTTCATTAAATCCTTAAGGGGGTATTTGGTCTATATTATATTGCATCCTTCTTTGTAGAATTGTATGATTGAGAGAACAGGATAATTATGGATGGTTTTCGATTGTAATTATACGGATATCGGTGCATATAATAACCTGGAATGAAAAATAGCAAATATATATATATATATATATATTAAGGCAAAAATGTTTTTATTTTAAATAAGCATTTTAATGATATCGGTGGAACAATATTTAAACTTTGGGGGAACAGTTTGGAATTTTTTGTCGATATGTGAGTAGGATATTACTTGTTCCTTTTACCCTTCACCACAGGGACGTACGCAGGTGGGCGGACCGGGGGGCCCGGGCCTCCACGAAATGACTTTTTTCACAGTAAATTTATGTTTGCAAAGCGATTTTTTTCATTTTGTACTACCGGGCCCCCCGAAATTAAATCCTGTGTACGTTGCTGCTTCACCCTATTGTGGTACAGGGTATTATGTCTTTATGTATTGTTTGTAACAGGCAAAAGGAGTAGACACATGTTTCCTTTTGAGAATATGCATAGAATCTGAGCCGATTTATGTATGTCCGTCCGTATGTCCACGTTAAATTGTAGAAAAAGTACAGGTCTATAAATGATCCAAATTGGATGAAATTTGACACAGCTCATTAATTTGGTCCCACGTTTGAAATTGCACTTGGAAAATTCGGTTCAAATTTAGATATAGCTCCCATATATATTTTCGTCCGATTTAAAGTAAATGGTGAACCAAAGTCCATATATCGATTTGCACGAAATTTGGCATAGCGTACTAAATAAGGTCTTGAATGATGTGTGTTAAGTTTCGTGAAAATCGGTTTAGATTTAGATACAGCTCCTATATATATTTTCACCCGACTTAATATAAATGGTGTGTCAAAATCCATATATATTTCATTTGGCATAGCAAATTAAGTCTAGAAAGATGTATGTTTAGTTTCGTGAAAATCGGTTGAGTTTTATATATATATATATATATATATATATATATATATCTCATACATATTTTTTCATCGGATTTAATGTAAATGGTGTGTCAAAGTCCCTTTCGATTTGCACGAAATTAGGTATATCGTACTGAATTTAGTCTAGAATGATGTGTGTTAATTTTCGTGAAAATCGGTTCAGATCTAGATATAGCTCCCATATATATTTTCGTCCGATTCAAGGTAATTAGTGCACCAAAGTCTCTAAAATTCATTCGATTTGCACGAAATTTGGCATAGAGTACTGAATTGTGTCTAGAATGATGTATGTTATGTTTCGTGAAAATCGGTTCAGATTTCGATATTTCTCCCATATATATTTTCTTCCTATTATATGTAAATGGTGCACAAAAATACCTATAGTCACTACCTTAGTGGACATTCGTTTGAGCGCATATGATATTTTTGTGATTTCATGTTAATGGTCATTCAAAAATGCGACAGATGCCTCTGTTTAATATACATAGTGGTGAACTATGTAGTCGTCCCCGACCGACTGTACTACTTTTCTTTCTGGTTTTAAATTAAAAATTAGCGGGATTTTGAGAAAAAAGAAAATAGTTATTCAAGCGTAGTTTTTTGAAAGCTTACGTAGAACTAATTAATCAAATTTGTGCGGGCTTAGATTTTTCCCGGAGTAAAAACAGTTTCCCCATAAAATTCAAAATATGTTTATTAAAAAAATATATTTGATATAAATATATATATAAAATCCGTCGTACGATCACTTTCTATTGGCTAATGGTGTTGACATAGTTTCTCCCAGATCATCAAATCAATTCTCAATCTCGTACACTCACACCGTTTTAAATGAAAACTATACGATTGTAAATCCAACAACGAGTGAGAGAGATAGAAGGGATGAAAGTGAGAGCGACAGTCACTCGCCCCTTAGCCATCAACAATCAATACGGCCATCACAGTAAACATGCGAATGCAAGGATTTAAGGGATATCAAAATGAATGCACATAAATATGTACATACATATTTATTTATGCAGATATGCTGGTGCATGGTGCAGTATCGCACACTCACACATACGTACATACACCCAATAAGAGCGTGTCACATCACAACACTTACTGTGTTGCAACTATTTTTCCAACGACAACAAATACGCCAATGGCTCTGATGACGATAGGTCGACACTCCAATGGGTATTATCACCTGAAGTGATTGCGGGAAATTTATTTTGTTTTCGGATGTTTTGCTGTTAAAACAGACAGCAGAGCCATTCAACGTCATCGTCGTGAATGTTGTCATCGACAACATTATTGAAACTTTTAAACACATCATTGTCAACAGTACCAGGTAGGTAGATAGGTTGGTAAACACGTTATCAATATCGGTATTATCCGCTCTAAGCCTCTTGTCTTGTCTATCGCCTACTGCCGCTGCTGCTCATCATCATACATCCATTCAATCATCATTCATTTTAGCTTTGTCGTTAAATCGTATGGATGGCTTGGATTAAAACAAATTATAATGAACTAAGTTGACATTTGCTGTTATTATTCGCATCAAAATGTTTGTTATTTTGAGATGAGTGAGTGAATTGGAAATATTTAAATTGTTTGGGATATGAAAATGAGAATATGCTGAACAGGAAGTGACTACAAATTTCAATTCGCAAAAAATAAGAAAAAGGCCAATACACGATCGGGACAGATACTATTTATGTTCAGAGCAATATCACATATTTTTGAGAAATTCGGAACCCAAGGTTACTGAGATCAATGGTTAACTACAATAGACCTCAAAAAACTTATTTCAAAAGTATGTATGTGCGCTGTCGTAGGTCCTTAAAAATATACGGCCTACTTAAAACCTAAAAAATATTCTTTAAAAAATATACGCACTAATGTAGAACTTAAAGAAGTATTCTTTAACAAATTATACTGGAGAAGACAAAGTAGACCTCAAAAACTATTCTTTAAAAATCTACGCCCTAGAGTAGGTCTTTAAAAATATTCCTTAAAAATTTACGCCCTTTAGTAGGCGTTTAAAATTATCCTTTGAAAAATGTGGGCCCTAAAGTAGGCTTTTAAAAGTATTCTTTAAAAAATGTGCGCCTCACATAGACTTCGAAAAATACTCTTTAAAAAAACTAGTAAAGTCGACGGGGCCGACTATATGATGCACTTCACCACTTTGGGTATATTCAACAGAGAGAATCCTAACAGACGTCACATTCAGTACGCTATGCCAATTTTCGTGCAAATCGAAGGAAATCTAGGGGCTTTGTACACTATTTACATAAAATCGGACGAACATATATATGGGAGCTATATCTAAATCTGAACCGATTTTCACGAAACTTAACACACATCATTCTAGGCTTTATTCAGTACGCTATGCCAAATTTCGTGCAAATCGAAAGAAATCATGGGGCTTTCGTACACTATTTACATAAAATAGGACGAAAATATATATGTGAACTATATCTAAATCTGAACCGATTCTTCCCAATTTTAATAGTCCTTGGGCCAAATTTCTGTGCCAAATTCATCCAAATCGGAGCATAAATGCCCCCTGTACTCAAAAATAATTTTAAAAACATCTATAACCCTCAAGAAAGTTTGTATACCATCGCTTTACTTTCCCCTACCGCTATTAGTTTTTTAATTCCTTCCTTAAAATTCCCAAATATTTTATAATTCCACTGCGTATTTTTTATACAATGTTATACAAGCAATCATTTATATCATCCGCCGCTGTAGATTAGTTCAATCGAACAACCCACTCGTCCAAACATATAAATCCCGAATCCTTTGACGATTAATTAAATTCCAGTTCCATTATCTTCACAAAAGTTTGCAGTCTCACTCATTTCGAATTCAATCATTTCAAAAGTATGGACATAATCGTAATTACCCTTTTAAAAATTGGATTTACCAATAAATGTTCATTAGAACTCTACATACCGACACATCGACACACATACCCACTAACAAACAACGGTTCTGCTTGAATAAGTGACGGAGTATGTGGCCTTGCCTTGAATAAACAGCAAAACTGGATGAGTAAACTAAACAGAGTGACTGACTGAGTGACGGTGACGACGATTCATTCATACATTTCGTACGAACAAATGAGAATACACACGTGTCTGAATTTCTAAACTTGGTTATTACCATGATAAATATGGTCATTGCCATTTCAAATCATGGCCAATGGTATACCCTTTTCATAGATTCATTCGCTCAGTGTTCACTGATTGTTGTTGAATGTGATTCATATGCTGAGTGGTGGGCAAGGATGTGGGACAAATGGTAATGTCCAGTTACCGGCTCCACACTCACACTTATACAATGTTGCTATTAGAAAGTTGTGTAGTTGTGTTTTTTTTTTTTTTTTTTGGAAAAAAAACTGTCAACTCTTATGATCATGTATGAGTATAAGCAAGGATTTGAAAATAATTTTACATGACACATGTGTACTACATATCTGCACACAAACACATACATATATATGGGAATATGTGTATAACAGAAGTGTGTATTTGTTTGCCTTGTAATAATGTTGTACATGTGTAAAAACCCTAATACCAACTTTAAAAAATACACACGCACGTATATAGTACTGAGAAATGTCGTTACTGGATGACAACTCATGTTGAACAACACTTTGCAATATGACTTCCAACAAAACACAGAAAAAAATCAAAAAGAAAAAAAAAGAGGAAGGGAGAACATTCTCACAGAGACAGAGTCCACTGGTACCTAGATGAGGTGTCTTTAGATATACGCTTGAACGGACATGTTAAAGTTAGCCAAGCATAAAGTCAACCAGAATGAAAGGAAATTTATAGAAGTCCTTCCTATTACTACAACTTGACACTCGTCATCACCAGCACCATCATAATAATCATCATCAACATCCTCATGACTCTCATCCATTATTATGGTCATTTTCGTTTGCTTGTCATTTGCAAATATCCTTATGGTCATTATCAACATCTCCATGCTGATGATGATCATCATTGGCAATTTTGTACCATTACGCCTATGTGTGTTGTGAAATATTGGCAAATAGCTTTTTATACCTTTTTTGGAAAAAAATCGAAACTTGTTTTCCGGTCTGGCACAACGAAAAAAATACTCGCACACACACATACACGCGCGTTAAGCAATGTTTGTATTGAGGATGTCATAATAATGATGTCCTTTCATGTATTCACCATAAATCGAGATGTCCTTTTGCTATGACCGAAACATTGAACAAATCAAACTCAACTGCAAATGACATTGTAATGCCTGTAATTGTAAATGATTATGTTGCCGAAGACGTGAAAAAATTTTCATTCTATGTTGATTGCCATCATTCCTCTTAATATAGTCGTCTCCTTTCCCCTCAATACCACCACCAACGTGCCGAAGAACGAAACCTCCAGCCACAAACACAACCACAGCAAAAGAAAAAAATGTGTACCTTTGCCTGTCTGCATTGATTCCCTTGTTGCCTTTTTTTGACCACATCCTTAGAACTTGTTAGTTGTAGTAGCAAAGGAATTTTGTGTCCTTTTTCTGTTTGTATTAGTGAAAGCGTGCTAGGGTTTCATTGCTGTTTTTTGTTTTCGTGTCCAAAAAAATATTTTTTTAGTTAACAGTCACAATGATTGGTTTTAACATTTCAATTTCAGTTTTCGTTGCCATTGCCATTTGAAATGTACACAAAATATTGGCACAGTGGGCTTAAAGAAACAAAAAGTTCAAGCTATAACAACACAAGATGTGTATTTTTAAATAATTTTTTTTCAGGACCAACAAGGCGTGGATTTTTTAAATAATAGTTTTTCCAGAACCAACAAGGCGTGGATTTTTTAAATAATAGTTTTTCCAGAACCAACAAGGCGTGGATTTTTTAAATAATAGTTTTTCAAAGCGTGGATTTTTTAAAGAATAGTTTTTCAAGGCGTGGATTTTTTTAAGAATAGTTTTTCAAGGCCTATCCAAGGCGTGGATTTTTTAAATAATAGTTTTTCCAGAACCAACAATTTTTTAAAGAATATTATTTAAAGTCCTACACGAGGTGATAATTTTGAAATAATATTATTTCAGGACCTACACAAGGCGTGCATTTTTTAAAGAATAGTTTTTCCAGGACCAAAAAGGCGTCGATTTGGTCCAGGACCAACAAGGTGCGGATTTTTTATTGAATATTATTCCAAGTCCTACATGAGGTGATAATTTTTAAATAATATTATTTCAGGACCTACACAAGGCGTGGATTTTTTAAAGAAAAATTTTTCCAGGATCAACACAAAGGCGTACATTTGTTAAAGAAGGTTTTCCAGGACTAACACAAGCGTGGATTGTTTAAAGAATATTTGTTCACGACCAACTCAAGGCAAGGATTTTTTGAAGAATATTTTTCCAGGGCCAACACAATGCATGGTTTTTTTAAAGAATATTTTCCAGGACCAACACAGGGCATGGATTTTTTGAAGAATATTTTTCCACGCTTTGATTTTTGCACTTATGTTACTTCAAAAAATCTTAAAAATGCCCACGGTCCCCAAGACAATGTAAATCCTTTAAGTTTGTTGTCCCATTTACTTCTAGTATATCCTTCTTATTTGTCTCTGCAGTCGTCAACCATTTACCCTAAGTAACCATTCCACTCTGCATTGTAGTTCCTTACCTTACCTTCCCTTGGAACTCATTACATTTATTCATTCTTTCAACTATCGAATGTTTGTTGAGCTGTCAACAAATCTTACTATTTGGCTATGTCTGTCTGTTTGTTTGTGACATTCCATACGTTACGCTTTACTTGGCACATTATTTCATTTTTCATCGGCAACACCATCCTCATCGTTGTCGTCCTCCCCTTTCATTCCAGTTTATATCATTGCTTCTGATGGCATCTTAGCTTCTTTCCAAATGGCATCAACGTTTCTCGCCTAATGGCTTACGGTGTGCGTGTGGACATTTTGAAGAGACTGCAAGAATCTGTTTTTAAATCTGCACTAGCAAAACTTAAGTGGCATAATGTCATCACGTCACAACTTTTTCGTTTATTGTTCAGCATCTCTCATCTTTCGACGGGTTGGTGTTGTGTACCTGGGTTATTTATCAGCAAACAGCCAGAATGAAGACACACACACACCTCGACAAAATATCATGCAAAAGGTTAAGACATATTGGAGGATTTAATATAATGACGCAAATGTCTTCCTGCTTTGAATTTTCATACACACAAAGAAAGAGAGAGATGGAGAGTGGTGGCATTAAATAATTTTGTGTTAGAGAAATTATTATAATGTTGAACATTTAACGAAGGGGAATGCATAAATATTATGATATACATATGTTATCATAAGTGAAAAGGGGTATTGCATTGAGAATGGTATTTATTTAAAATGAAAAAATTGAAACTGGAAGACGGTAGGAGTTTTCCAAAGGTAGGGTATTGTATCGATAGAACACCGAAGGATAGGCGATCAATGGGTACTTTTATAGATAAAAATCCAGAGTTGTATTCTATGACTTGGAGACAAAAGGTGTCTGCAGTTGATTGAAGACTAATTGACGACCACTGGGGTCTTATGTGGATAGATTGTCGCAGTAGTATTTTATGGTGTATTTTAAGGTGTCTGCAGTTGATTGAAGATTAATTGACGTCCACTAGGGTCTTATGTGGTTAGATGGTCGCAGTAGTATTTTATGGTTTGAATAGCAAAGGATTCTTTATGGGTAGAAGATCCAAGGGGAAAATCAAAGATATCTTCTATGGAATATTAAAGAGATCTGCTATGAATGGATAACCAATTGGGTTTTTGTGGATAGAAGTCAAAGAAGCCTTCTATGGATAGAACACCATAATTTTGATACTCCACCGAACTATGTTGTTAGGATATAATAGCTTTGTGTTGTTGTTGTCCTAGACCCGCCTTTTCCTATACCGATTGTCATATTTCGCTGAGTCGATCTAGACATGTGTATCAGTCCTTCTGTCCACTATAATTTGTAAATACAAAACAGGCCACAGTTATGAACCAATCGTCATGAAATTTTGCATGTAGGATGGGTTCTGGCCAAAAAAGACTCCTATTGTTTTTGGCAAATGATCCGTTAATATTTAAGGGGTGAATTGGACCAAAATCAGTATTTTTGTCTATTGTTCTTGAATCCACAATTATGATCCGAACACCATGAAATTTTACAAGAAATGGTTTTACCACTACCACACTAAAGGTCGTCGATGACTAGACATTTTGCATGAGGTTTCAGTTATGGTCGAGGACGATACCTATAATTTTTGGTGATGATCAGATGATATTTCGGTGTCTGGGTGAAATGGACCAAAATCAGTATTTTTGTCTATTGTTCTTGAATCCACAATTATGATCCGAACACCATGAAATTTTACAAGAAATGGTTTTACCATTACCACACTAAAGGTCGTCGATGACTAGACATTTTGCATGAGGTTTCAGTTATGGTCGAGGACGATACCTATAATTTTTGGTGATGATCAGATGATATTTCGGTGTCTGGTTTTCTAGACGCCAGAATTTTTCATGGGGAAGGCGATATTTCCAGCTAATTTAAATGGCTGTCGTGATAATCAAGGTCTCTAAGCACCCCCCAAACCATTTAAAATTTTCATATATCATAATTCGTTCAAAAGTTATTTCAGTTGTATTACAGCCTTGATTTTCGGGACGACTTGAAATTTTTGCGACCGCAGCGCCAGCTATTGATGTAGATTGAAATGGCGAAATCCAAAAAAATAATACTTTGGGTTTGTAATACAATTGGTGCCATCCGAAAGATTGTAAATCTGGCTACTTCGAAATCTATGCGGATTTTTAGAAATATGAAAGGCTGTAGAGAATTATTAAGAAATATACATTTTGAAATTGTTCACTTAAATATGTATCGATATAAAACTTGAACGGACCCGTTACAGGACCTGATATTTTTGTGGAACATTTTGATGTTAAAACAAGTAAAGAAGTGTCTCTGGGTGTTGCCGACAGATGTATAACCTCAGCATATGTTTTGCGGAATTACACAAAGGTTTTATTATTCGCTTTATATAAAGTATGTTTATATCTAAGAGGTTTATGAAATATTTACCCTTATTGGGAGAGGTACCAGAAGGAGAGAACGGACGGGTCGCATCATCGGACTTGTTCTAGGCTTGGTAAAGATAATAATTTTGGATCAAATTGGAAAATTTTCAATAATGATTTATAAATATTGAAATTTTTTACAATTTTGTAATGGAGGTAGCTGAAGGAGTGAAACAATGGTAAAAATAATAGCTTGTACAAAGTTTGGTTCAACTCGGACATTCCATTCGCCTGACATTGGATTTATAAATATTGAAAATTTGAAGCCTTTGTGCGGGAGGTACCAGAAGGAGTGGACTAATGGGTCCCATCTTCCTACATGATCTAGGCTTGGTAAATATAATAGGTTACACAATGTTTGGTTCAACTCGGACATTCCATTCGCCTGACATTGGATTTAATAAAAATTTAAAACTGGAAGCCTTTTTGAGGGAGGTACCAGAAGGAGTAGACTAATGGTTCCCATCTTCCTACATTATCTAGGCTTTGTGGGGGAGTTACCAGAAGGAGTTGACCGATATTCCCCATCTTCGAACATGAACTAAGTTTGGAAAAATATTTAGATGTGCAAATTTTGAATGAAATCGTTTGTTCCCATCGGGAGTTATCGTGCGCACCAGCCGAAAGGCCAAACATACTGGAGGACATTTTTAAATCGCACATTTGTCCTTCTGGGCTCTCAATACCCTCGCCGGTGGCTATTGGCCCTATAAGAAATTTCCCTTCCCCCAAAATCTTATTGTTAAATCTATATATTTTATTTAAAAAAAAATCTCTCCCCATTTTTGTTTTCTTTATTACCAATTAAGTTCATGTTTAACAACCCTTCCACATGTTCAACTATCTTCTACATTTAAAAGTGAACTTTATATACACACACTTCTTGTACATATATATGTCATGTTCACTTTAAACTTTTACATCGCATATCTGAAGTGTACAACACCTTGGGTGCAGTTGCAATGATGGCTCACTGATGTTGGAAAGGGGTAAAAGTGCCTTTTTACTCAAGCATGTGTGTAAGTATGTGTGCGTGTGCTAGCAGCTGCATTAGTTTTTTTCCGAAAGGGGTGCTGTAGTTTTGTGTTAGTTTGGTTGTCATACTCGACACTTGAGTTTTGAGTGTGTTATAAACATGCAATTTATGTTAATAATACAGATTTTTATTATGCATAAACTTTTAGAGAAAGAGAGAAAAAAGGAAAAAAATATATGTATTTTTTGGAATTTTAGATTGAAAAGGGTGCTAGGGTATCGAGGTGGCAGACACAGCAGCCAAGTTAGAATGCTTTTAACGAGGAAAGTTGAAGGAAGTAGGTTTAAAATTTTTGGGTCCTCTAAAGAATGGGATTGCCTTCATTAGATTAAATTTATTTTAATACCTCTTATTGTACCCAAAATTCCAGTCGACTTGCTGTAGTACTTACATTTCTCTTCCAATAAAATGAATATATTTTTTTATTTTTTATAATTATTAAAGATTTTTCTTTATTTTCTTGTTGTATTTCATTATCATTAATTTTTTTGGTTGCCTTTTTTTTTTGTTATTAATCTTGAATCATTCCTTGTTTTTGTTGCTTAAACATAGTTTTCTTTATCATTAAATAATAAAGTTAATTTAATTTTAATAATTATAATAATATTCTCTTAATTTTTGTTTAATTTTGCTTTTTATTTGAATAACATTCAATTTGCTTATCTGGGGGTTTCCATGTTTTCATTATTTTTTTGTAATAAATTATTTAAAGTATTTTACAATTAGTTATGCTTATATATATATAGAGAATTTGTGAGAGTGTATGTGTTTGTTGTGTGAGATCTATCTGCTATATGTATATTTATTTATATGTTCCAAAGGGGAGTTTGAATGTAATTTAGTGAAATTGGTTTTTTTTTTGTTATTTGTTAATTTATCTTAATTTAATACTAAAAGTTTAGCTAAACTTAAAACTAGCCAAAAAAGTAGATTTTGTTAGGGAATTATTTACTATAGGTTTTTTGTTTGTTTTCTTTTTTACATTTAACTAATTGGTTTTGCTTAAATTTCTTGTGTAATTATATATATATATATATATTTTCTTTGTTGTTCTTGTTTAATTTACATACAATAAGATTGTAAATACATTTATGTTACACATAATAAAAAATCAAATTGAAAAACTTGTGTAGTTTTTTATCTTATTTGGACTAGAAAAAAATTAAATCTAAAAATTAATTGCATAGTTTTCTTTGTTTTTGTTTTTGGTTTAATTACAAACTAATTTTGTTTTCCACTTTTTGCTTGTGGTTCATTATAGTTAATAAACAATTTGTTTGTATTTTACAAATAACAATTCTCATATATATATAGAATATTTTACAAAAGTCTTTATTAATTTAATTTAATTTCTTATATTCTTACATTTATTTATGTTTTACTTAAATTTTTTTCTTGGTAGACAGAGATGGTGCATCCTTAATTTTCTCTAAAATAAAAATTGGTTCAATTTCTTTTACAAAAAAACTTAATTTACAATAGAAAATAAATTCCACAGACTTATATTTCAAATTTATATTTTAATTATTTTTAAAATATTTTATTCTATTTATTTATAGATATGTTGTGTATTTACATTGTTTGGTATTTATATATATATTTTTTATTTACTTTGAGTAGTAATGGTTGTTCATGTTGTTTGGGAATTGGATTTTCTAAACCGCCAAGTTTTGTTTGTTTTATACATTTGAATATTGTTGCGGTTAAATTTTCCCAGGTTTAATATTTGATTTTTCCCAAAATTGTTTTTTTTTTAATTAATTATTTTAAATGCCAGTTGTTGTGTTTTGTTGTTATAAAATAAAAATTTATTTTATAATTTTCCTAATTCAAAATAAATGCAAATATATTGGAAAAAGAAATGTTGGAAAAATATTTCAGTGGTAACTTTCAGGAAAACGTTTATTTTAAGCCTGGAGAGAATTTTTGATATAAAATCGAAGATGAGAAGGAAATGTGGAAAATACGCATCAGCCGAATATTTTTTTATAGAATTTATATTACCAGATATTCAATATTTAGGATTTTAATTGATTGAATACTTTGAACCATGTTGAATTAAACCATTTGAAATTATATCCATTCCATGCTTTTTCACATCGCTTCGATTGATCTTTTAAGACTGTAAATTAAGAGCTATAGGCAAACTTCGACATAATGGGGTTTGGGCAATGCCCAATTCAAAAGAACGTCGTACCGATACAACGACCCGGTCCACATTTGCCAAATGTAGCAGCTGAATTTTCCATATGTGGCTATCAGAGATTATAAGGTAATTTTCAACTTCAGATTCTTATTCATCGTAGAAAACTTTGTCATTTTATCGTAGCTCCAATGTAATATTTAATAAAGGCCCATGTTTTGAGATAGCAACTATATAAGAGTCCAGCCCAATATTCGGAACTTTGAAAATTATTTTGGCTGCAATCTCACATTTGCCATTTTTGATTCCGTATAGATTGGGACAAAGCAATTTGAAAAAATACGTACGATCCCGAAACAAAGTATAAATCGCCCTTGTGTATCTTCGAAGATAAACATTTGGCTAAACTGGTCCTGTAGTGATTGTTCCACTTTAGCCACGAAGGATGGTCAATTCTAAGTGATGCGTCACAACTTTATTGCTCGAAGTCTTTGAAAATAATTTAAAAACGAAATGGGAACCCTATTGATAGATAGCAACTATATAAGAGTTCAGCCCAATATTCGAAACATTGAAAATCATTTTGGCTGCAATCTCACATTTGCCATTTTTGATTCCACAAAATGGCAACGGATTTCAACTAAACCGTATAGATTGTGACAAAGCAATTTGAAAAAATACGTTCGATTCCAAAACAAAGTATAAATCGCCCTTCGAAGGCAAACATTTGGCTAAACTGGTCCAGTAGTGATTATTCCACTTTAGCCACAAAGGATGGTCAATTCGAAGTGATGCACCACAATTGTATTGCTCGAAGTCTTTGAAAAAATTGAAAAACGAAATGGGAACCCTATTGCTCGAAACTGGCTATATGTGAGGGCCCTAACTGGGAACCTGTGGCTTACGTTTAAATCAGGATGAAGAAAAGAGCATTTAGCATGCAAATCGAAAAATTAGGCAGAAGAATACTTTGTAAAGCAGGAACAATGCGTTTTTATTTGAAAATCCGATTAAAATTTTTCGAGAACCTGATCCGTATTATGGTAAATATTTCAGATGAATTCGACAGTTCTTGATAACGTACGGATTTTTATACCCTACACAACTATGTTGTCTGGGTATTATAGCTTTGTGCAGCCCCAAAAGTTTGTAACGCTGCGAAATATTGGTCCTAGACCCAACTTTAAGTATACCGATCATATCTCGACTAGCTGAGTCGATCTAGACATGTGTGTCCGTCCGTCCATCCGTCTGTCCATTATAATTTGTAAACACGATACTGGGAAAGATCCGTTAATATTTAGGGGATGAAATGGACCAAAAACTTTATTTTTGTCGGTTTTTCTGGTCGCTCCAGAGGCCGCAATTACGGCCCTATCACCAAGAATTTTTGCATGGAGAAGGGGATTGGACCAAAGATTAAGCATGCCTGTTTTGATAAACATCGGTCAATATTTAGTTGGTCAAATGGACCATGACTTTTGTGTGAAAAATGAAAAAAAAAATTGTATTCTATAGCGTATATATTTACCCCTGAAGAACAAAGACGCTTGAAGTTGATTGCATATGTGAGAGGAGTGGTTGACCTTTAAATTGATACCAATTATATTGTCCCATGTACTCGGATGTGTGAGTTACACTTAAATATTTTCAGGTGTTTACGTATTCATATATTATTTAGTAACCCATTATATATATATATATATATATATAATGATGATCAAATAATAATACTGGGATGAAGTGGACCGAAAACTTAATTTTTTGTGTTTTTCGAGTCGATCTATAGGCCACAATTGAAAGCCGAACATAAGAACATAACGCACGTTGAAGGTCAATAGAGTGAAAATATTGCCCAAGATCAGAATATAGAACCACACACAGTTAAATTTTCGTGGAAGTTGTGTAGGGTATCATATGGTCGGCCCCGTCCGACTATACTGCTCCGCTCACTGGTTTTATATATATGCATATATTATATGTCTATTTACGCATGTCCGACTATCTGTCTGTCTGGTTGTTGAAGTCACGAGAGAGCGAGATCGTAATATTAAAGATAGAGCTCTGAAATTTTCTTAGTATTCCTAGGATGTTTGGCATTACGAATTACATATGTCGGTCCAAGTTTTTTGTTGTAGCCCCCATATAACGGTATGCCCCAATATTCGGTATGCTGGGGATTTTTGACATGTTTTGCAACTATATTGCCTGTAATTTGGTACTTTGGATTTTTATTGTGCTCCAAATGTCTGCACTAAAAATTATAAATAAAGGTCCACATTTTCGGTTAGCCTCAATATAACTGTGCCATCAAAATATTCTGCATTTTGGTGTTTTTGTGCGCGTTTTTCGTGCATATTTTTGGTTCTCCTGTTTCTATATTTTGACTCAAATTGGCTAATAGCACATCATTATTCTAAAAATTAATATTGAATAAAATCTGAGCGTAGCCTCCATATAACGGTACACCACATCTCTGTACTCTGTTAGTATAGCCCCACTATTAGCATTTTTTCTCACGACTTTTTCCGTATATTCAAGGTCCGATCATAATGTTAGTGTTCTCCTAGGAGCCCCAAATTATTTTAAGATAGATTCACTCTGACGTGAAAAAATATGAATTATTAAGTTCAACAGGTGGCGTTGGAATGGCACATAATAATTCCGTTCCAGAACCTAAAAAAATCTATTCATTTTAAATGTTTTGCAACATTTTACTCGAAAACCGTTCCTCAACCCAAAAAAACTGGTAAAACATTGAATCAAATTTAAGAGAGCACAAAACAAAATTACGTTCACTTTGTAAACTTTTTACTCGAGAAATTTGGCCGAGTAAAAATGGTAAATAGGAATGCCTACTTCTGATTGGCTGTTATGTTGATTTTGAAGTGTTGCCATCTAATTTTGGCATATTTACAAGATTTTCGTTCCTGAACATTTCAAATTATTTTCTACTCTGAGAGCAATTTTGAAATGTTTTCCTTTTACTAGATTTACTATTAAAAAAGTACTGGAACAGACCTAATGTATAGGGGAGAGGGGGACACCTTTGAACGTGGGACACCTTTGAACAGCGCTCATAAAATCTTGGTTTAATATTTTTCCGACCCGCAACCACATTTTTGTATATGGCAATCTTGCTCTCTATATGCGTAAACCACTTTGGCTTGCTTTTTCAGTTGTCGAAAAATTGTGCATGGGTGACCATGTTTTCTCAGTGTCATTGTAAACTTTTATTCATTTGGTTGTAAGGGCGCAGGAAGAATTCTGTGATAGTTTTCTTTCGTCAAACAAATTTTTTGCATTCCAACAATCATTTCAAACATAACTAATGTAATTTCTTTCATATATATTTATTACAAAAAAAGTTATTTTAAATTTCCTTAAAATGCCATGGGTGGGGCACCTTTGAACATGCCCATTAAACTCGAGTAAAAAAAGGAGTTTTTAACTTTTGGCTTGGATTTCTCAAAATTTCAAATGGGCTAATAAGATTACGAAATTAACTGTATTTTTCACCATATTAATTTGTATTTTTAAGACATTTTATGTTTTAATAATTTTTGATCTAAATTTTTTAAATTTTGAATATTTTTTATATATTTCTTAATGAATTAATGCATTTCTGATATGTATGAATAAAATACATACATATTTGAACATAAACACTGTAAAAAACCATGTCGTTCAAAAATGCCAACCCCTGTTCAAAGGTGCCCCCTGGGGGAGGGGCAGTTTTGAACACTTTGAGTTCGTCCATTAAAACAGTTATAAAATATATTTATCAAGCTTATAGTATGTCATATGTATATTCATTTTAAAGGTTACATATGTACCTATTAGTTAAAATTTATAAGAAACCAAAAATGATAAAATAAAAAATTTTATAAGGCTTGAAAGCAAAATGTGTTCAAAGGTGCCCCCCTCTCCCTTAATACTAATTGGGATCAAACAGAAAAATTCAAATAGATCGATAAATAAATAATTTTCCATAATCCTTTTTAAATGTTTATTAGCATTTTAAATTTGTATTTATTTCACAAAATCACACTAAACAATTCTATCTAACTACAAATATCATACATCAATTCCTTTATCATCCCTACCACCCCTTTCTTTTTACTTTTTTTCATATACATATCTATCAATTTTTAATTACAATTTTGAGATTTAATTATTTCAGGTTTGTGTCTCTTTTTTTGCATTTTCTTCATTTTAACTAAATACATAAATATGAAATAGTTGCTCTATATACATATATTTACTTTTTATATATACATATTCATACACACAAATTAGTGGAAAAACGGAAATATACAGATGTTATTTTCATTTGAGTTTTCGTTCTTGTAGTTCATTATGAAGCACTGTTCCTCTCTTTGCCTTACCTGGTTAGCAAATTAATTTTAACTCAGTTTTAAATGGTTGCATTTTTATTTGTTTTTTTTTTTTTTTTTAATATCAGTCTGGCAATGATTTTTTGTTTTGTTTTTAGTAGTATCTCCTCTGCAAAAAATGCATCTATATTTCATTTAATGCTTTCAATTTTAAAATTGGTTTTTATGTTGCCTGGCCGTCTTTTTTTTTTCTTTTTTTTTTTTTTTTTGATGTTGCTTGCCTCGTCACATAACTGCTGATGATTATTAACGGCTTAAAAGGCTTGGAGTTTTCAGTTTTGTTTCATTTTTCATTTCATTTATAGAATTATATTTATAATTGAGTTTTATTAATTGCTCTTTAGGTCGATATATATGAAATAATATTAACTTCCGGCAGAGAGTTGAGAAAAAAACTGGATATCAGAGTCAGAGAGAAATGCAAATAAAATAAAAATAAAACTACGATTTACAATATCCCTTGGTTTGTATTTGGTATACAGTAAAAACATTAAAATATTGCAAATGATTTTTATGAAAAGGCTTCACTGTATTTAATTCCAACAAATATATAACAAATCCCTGGAAATAAAAATCACATATTTCCTCGTTTTTTTATTGGGAAGCATTTTTTCGTATACATTTACTTTGTCATAATCAATTGCAATTTTGCTGCAACTTAAATTGGAGTTTTATTTCTCTTCTCCATTTTTTCCATGTTGTCTTTTGTTCAAATATTGTGCCCTTTTTACCACTTGGAGTTTCATCGTTGCTGCCTTTGATTTGTTGCTGCTTGTCATATAAATTATTGTTGACATCCATCCACAGTCATTCATATGTTGGCAACACAACTGCATACAACCACACGACACAGAACATATCCAACCACAATCAAATACAACAGATTTTATGGTTCCCAGCATAAAATGCAATACAACACATTTTCCAATTTTGTAAATTCTCACAAAACTCACAAATTACATGGGACATGTATGTGTGTATGTATGATTGTCGTTACAGTTTATGGCATGGCATTTTTTGTTTTGTTTTTGTGTTTGACAGTTTTTGTTGCTATTGTCTTTATGTTGCATGCTTAAAAAATTAATCATTATTGATGTATTGTTAAGAACTGAAGACAAAAATATGAAATAAAGGCAAACGTTGCTTTAATTTGATTTGCATGATTTGTTGTGATAAGATTTATAGAACTTGTTTTTTTTAATATTTGATTAAAAAATACGTTTATTATTGTTAAAGATTTCTTTGTTAGCCATCGATCAAATGAAACAGATAAATGCATGACGGATTAAACCAGAGTACTACAACTACGCTCTTTTATTTTTTGCATGCTCGGTAACATTTTACGTCCGACACTCTTTATTACCGTCCATCAACAAATCATTGTTGATATACCAAGTGTCTTAGGTTTTTCGAGAGAGTGAGAACAATGAACGCATAAAGTAGTTGGTTTACTTACTAAATCACAGTCGGGCGAACAACCGCACGCGTGCGCTATCGCGAGTGTAAGTATCAGTATTCTCTCACACACATTCAACTGAACCAATTGAAGAACCATTGGCACACACACACAAATACTAGTGCGTGAGAACAGAATTTTAACGCTCTGCGTGTGCCTGTACTAAATCATTTTGTACCATACAATATCTCTCTCTCTTACATTCTTGTTCACTACAAAAGAACAAAGTGTTGTTACAGTTCCGAGTGAGTCATGCTATCCGAGAGAGTAGCATGACTATTGTATGAGCATATAGACTAAACATAAGTAAGTGACCATAGTAAATGTTATGAGTATGCTAACCATACGATCGTAAATCAGCGAATGTTGTTGTTGTTGTGGTCGCAAAAAAACTCGAGTGTCGAAGACATGTGTGTGTATGAGACTGTAAGTGGATTAATTTGGCTTGTGTAGATGTCGTATATGAAAACAAATAAGAACTATGGTGCGTATGATCTATAAATAAAAAATACTCATACGCTGCGGAGTACCGCAATAATGTTGACCACTAGAGTTGTCGCTTTAATTACAAAGTAATCATATTTGCAGAATATGAAGAAAATATTAAATATGAAAAATCTTAAAAATAATAAAATGCTTCATTGCACGGATATCCAATGTGCAGACAAAAGAGCATAAGAAAAAGGATTACCTGAGAATTTTCAAAAATTTCAATCGGTTTTTGTGTAAATGTAGACAACTTTCGGAATAAAAGTAGCTTACCCATTTATATGCCTATACCGAAGGTATTTTGGACAATTTCTTTTAGGCCGCCTAGTATTTCTTTCGAGATCCGGTCATGCTAAATATAAGCCGTTTCGGCTATAAACTAGAAATTATACACTTATGTGATTTTAACATTACATGAAGACCGTTAATAAAAACATTCTGGGAACTATCTTTTTAAGAACACAGAAAATAACATAGAACATCCACGTCGAATAGAACATGCTTTTAAGAATTTAACAATATCGAAAAACGAAGTGTTATTTATATGGCAGTTCATGGATCCAAAATATGAAATAAGAATCAAATCAGTTGGGGCCACCTCTATACATCATGCATATGCATACATTCAAAAATTTCTGGGTCAACGCTTTGAGAATCAAAGAAGTCACTTATATTGGAAAACATGGACATTAACCTCACAGTCCAAAATTTTATCAATATCGATAACTGTTCTTCAGAATGATGAAAATTAAGAATTGATAGTTGCAAAATATATTAATCTAATCTAAAATATATGTTAAAATAAATGCATTTTTTAATCCACTCTCGTCCAAATCTTGAATATAATCCTTTTCTTGAAAAAAAGAAGATGATTTTAAACATCTATATTCTGAAGGATCTTCAAAATGTATATTTTTTAATGATCTACCCTCAGTCTATGCATTGCAATATGATGATTTTTTTTTTCAAACTATACGTTCTGCATAATATAGAAACGTATATATATTTTATTAAAGCCATAGGCTGCAGGATATTGGGATATATATATATATATGTAAATGTAGACACAATATTTTTTTAAGTCCACGCCCTGCAGGTTACAAACATCTCCAAAACTCATTTTTGGGTGCATATAGAATTTTACAAAAGTTCGCGTTTATGCTATGCTGGATATAGAAAAAATATTGTTTTAAAATCCTACAGAAGTTAATATATATATATATATATATTTTTTTTTTCTGTAAATACCCATTCTGTAGGGACTTTGAGAAACCTAAACCTTATGAGGGTTAATCCTATGAAAATGGGAAATAATCCTAAATAATTTCGAAAATTGAATGGTTAAAGTGGATCTAATTTAAAACGGATTTCATCTAGTTTTCAAAATTTCTGCATATTAAATTGGCAAATTTAATATGTAAACTAATGCACATTTGCTTGAAAAAAGTTATCGATAAAATACTCTATAAGGAAACATGTGATTTTAATTTAAAATCTCTAATATTTGCTTGGAATTTCGCAAAGTTAAAAAAATATATATATCAGAAATTTGGAATCATGGAAAAAATAAGAAAGCAATAAAAAAATAAAATTGCATATGTTGTGTTCTGTTTTTATCTTCTAAACTTAAAATATTCGATTAGGAGAAAAAAATAATAATAATTTTGTATCATTTACTATTGCTAAATTTTTCGCCAACTCATTTTGCTTCCGATATTGCACTATTTTCTTTTGTTTTCAAATATTTAAAAAATATTTTTTCTCCAAAACATAATTTGCTTAAATACCCCACACAAAAAAATATTAAAAATATTTTTTTTAATTTTTATTTTTTGGAGTTGCATTTTTAAATGCAATCCTCCTATCAAATACCTCGTCCTGTGTTATTGTTCTTGGTTTGCTGTATTGTTGTAGTTCATTCGTTTGTTCGTTCGTTCATTTTAATTTGTTGTGTCCACACAAAAGAAAATGGTTATGATTTTTTTGTTTTGTTGCTTTGTTGCCTATCATACATACAAAAGGAGGAAAACAAATATACCTACATTCGCCTTTTCTTCAGTTTTTGGTTTCTTTTTCTACTCCTTCGTCTCTATTCTCACTCTTTTGTTTTAGTTTCTGTTTTTTGGTTTTGGTTTTCGTTCACCCCTAATGACTAAGTTGCGGTTATTCTTCTCCTTTTTACACTTAAACACAACTCTCTTGCTGCGAATACATCAACGGTGTCCGCACTGTAACAATTTCCCGGGAATAGGATTTTCCCACGGCCGACAGTCCTGATATCGAACTACTGGGACTTGTGACAGCCGCCGTTGCCAAACCGCTGCTGTTACTCGATACCAATACCTGTCCCAATGGTGGCGAGGGCAGCTGCTGTAAATGCATTTGTTGTTGTTGCTGTTGCTGGTGTTGTTGGTATGTGGGCGGCATGGGCAGGGTGCCATGATGATACTGGGATGCCGGTGTTGCACCACTACTACTGCTACTACTGTTGGCGGCCGCAGGATTTTGAGCATTACCCATCATTTGCATCATAGATGTGGTAGTGGAACTGTGTGGAGGCACATTCTGTTGATGATGATTATGAGGCAGAGTATGATAGCCCCCAGGGTGGGGTGGTAGCGTATACATTTGTACAGTGCCCGGCGACACAGTGGAAGGAGTGCCCTGGGAATTCGGTGACGATATACAGGGCGGGAAGGGTGACACCGAGCTGGAGTTGCTAGCACTGGCATTGGCGTTCTTGTAGTGATCTATTTGGGCATATATCGTTGGCTCCTCGAAGTAGTCATACGATGGAGGCGGTGCTATTGTTTTGTTACGTTGCAGGGTACTCGTGGCCGGTATTGTGGGCAAGAGTTTGCGTACACTGCTGCCGTGGGGCAGTGTGCCGCCAGTGATGCCACCGAGATTGGGATTAATACCGGCACCCTGTAGCAGCATGCTACTGCTACAGTCGACCGAAATTGATTTTTTGGCTGCTGAACTGGAGGCACCACCACCGCCCGATGGCAATGAGAGTTCAGCATAGTGTAGCTCCTCATCCTGTAATAAAAGAAGCAAGTGGTAGGAGACAAATATGATGAATAAGTGGAAAGGCAGAGCGAAATGAGTTGGTGATTAAAAGTAAACATAAATTATGTAATTCATTAGTAATTAAAATGTAATTTTCTTTGCAGTGCTGTTCGGCGGCTGGTAAGTGTGTGTGTGCGTCTACATGAACGAACGTCAAGCTACACCTTACAATGACACATTGTTATCATTTAAGTACACGAAAAGTGTGGCAAGTTTCTTAACGTAATTTTGAAGTTAACGGTAATGCGGGTGAGTGGGAGGTAGTGGATTTTAAGGAAATTATAAAAACACAGTGGTAAACTGTGACAGTTCTTGAAAAATTTACTAGAATTCAAGCTTCACGCTCCTGATACTCCTTGGAAAAAATTCCTTAAAAACATGATTCGGATAGTTCGTGGAAAAAATTATTTAAAAATACACGCCTCTGATAGTTCTTGGAAAAAATTCTTTAAAACAACACGCCTCTGATATTTCTTTGAAGAACCTATTTAGAAAATTCACGCTTCTAATAGTCAGTGAAAAAATGGTCTTTAGAAAATCCACGCTTCTTATAGTCCTTGAAAAAATATTTTTTATTGAAAATCCACGCTTCTAATAGTCCTTGAAAACAATAAATAAAAATAATAAAAAAAATATTTAAAAAAAGTCCTTGAGAAAATATTTTTTAGAAAATCCACGCTTATTATTCTGAAGGTCCTTGAGAAAATATTTTTTAGAAAATCCACGCTTATTATTCTGAAGCTGTGAAAAATATTTTTTAGAAAATCCACGCCTTATGTTGGCCTTAGAAAATTATATTCTTTAGAAAATCCACGCTTCTAATGGTCCTTAAAAAAAATAATAATTAGAAAATCCACGCTTCTAATGGTCCTTGAAAAAATAAATAAAAATTATAATTAGAAAATCCACGCTTCTAATAGTCCTTGAAAAATTATTCTTTAGAAAATCCACGCTTCTAATAGTCCTTGAAAAAATATTTTTTAGAAAATCCACGCCTACTATGACCCTTGAAAAAATATATTTTAGAAAATCCACGCCTACTATGACCCTTGAAAAAATATTTTTTAGAAAATCCACGCTTCTGATAATCCTTGGAAAATATTCCTAAGAAAATCCACGCTTCTTCGAATAGCACTTAAAAATATTCTTTAGAAAATTCACGCTTCTTCGGATAGTCCCTAAAAACTATTCTTTAGAAAATCCACGCTTCTAATCGTCTCTGAAAAAATACTATTTAGACAATCGACCCTTATAATTGTCCCTGAAAAAAATATTCTATAGAAAATCACGCTTCTGACAATCCTTGGAAAATATTCCTAAGAAAATCCACGCTTCTGATAATCCTTAAAAAATGTTTCTTCAGAAAATCCACGTTTCTTCGGATAGTCCTTAAAAAAATATTCTTTAAATAATCCACAAAATTCTTCGGATAGTCCTTGAAAAAATATTCTTTAGAATATTTAAATAACCCGCCCATAATGATAGTCCTTGAAAATTAATGCTCAAAACATCCAAGCGTCCTTGAAAAACATTTTTTTAACTCCACGCTTTTGGACACCACTTAATTTCTCTCTAAATTTGTATAAAATTTAAATTTTCATAAAATTGCAATCAAAACCCAACACAAAATAATTTTTTTCACTAAATGTAACCCACTGTTCCGAATTTTGATTTTCGTTGATAATTAAGATGGCGTCAAACCTTGTTAATGATTCACTAAA
This sequence comes from Musca vetustissima, assembly GCF_032173495.1. Lineage (NCBI taxonomy): Eukaryota > Metazoa > Arthropoda > Insecta > Diptera > Muscidae > Musca > Musca vetustissima. The sequence goes on from NW_026888694.1 coordinate 109,671, forward strand.
AACGCCCGAAATAACACAATAGGTTGATGTTAGCATTGCCAAGAACAACAACATCATCATTATTATTATTTTATTGCTGTTGTTGCTGCCTCATCCGCTGCTGCAGCTGCCTATTATACATAAGTTAGTATCTTATAATGTGGAGCAAAGTTACAGGCAGCACATTAAGCAAAACAAACTTTAAGCAATTAATGCAAAATAATTCCACAAAGTTATTAAACATTCAATTTCATTGTAAAACAAAGTAATCAAAACTTTTGACAGTATTGTCTTTCAAGGAGCCTGGCACAAGTGCAAACATTGCCACTCACACACACACACACATACGTACACCTAGAGATAGAAATGTGCAGAGGTATTGGTGATTCTGTAAAGATTTCCAAAAATAAATTTCAACATCATCGTCATCCTCATCATCAAAAGACTTGTCATTCATTGTCATCAAATGCCAGCTTGTTGGGCTACTCATCAGGACAACTAAAACAAAAACTTTTGTCGTCTTAATTTTCATTCATTCGTTCGTTTTTCAGGGCCTTTTAACTAAGGTATTAACGAGCCAATATGCCGGCGGTTCACCATGAAAACTTGTCCACCGGAATTTTCGACAGGCAACAGATGTATTATAAAACTTATACGATACAATACTCTGGCCAATCTGTGTACAACACTATATCTTACAATCATGGGGTTATATGTATGTGTAGCAATGTATGTGTAACAAACTATACGTAACCAGAACAACGACCAGAAGAAGAAAAGGAAGAAATTGAAAAAGTAAATCTTTATTAAGATGCTTAAAAGTCTAAAAGAACAGAACTTTGAAATTTTTATTAAATAGAAACAAAAACTTTTCTTTACTTGGTGGCTTCATCTCATGTTACAGAAGAAAGAGTTATTTTTGTTTTAATGAAAAGTTATTGGCTATGTTGGGGATCTTAGTAGTCATTAGGGATTCATGGGCATTTCTATAGATTCCCATGGAAGGAAGGGTTTGTAAAGAATAGATAAATTATGAAATAAGGGAAAATAAACAGATACAACAGATGTGGAATTTGGAAGGATTCTTTCTCATGATTCTATTAGCATTGCGAATTGGATAGGGACTTTGGTACACAATTTGCGTAAACTATTATGAAACGATATTCGATATTTTCGCGAAACTTGGCAGGCATCATTCTAGGCTCAATTCAGTATGTTATGCCAAATTTCGTGCAAATCGAAAGATATTTAGGACTTTGGTACACTATTTACATCAAATAGGACAAACATATGTATGAGAGCTATACCTAAATCTGAACCGATTTTTTCCCAATTTCAATAGGGTTCGTCCTTGGGCAAAATAAGCGACCTATGCCAAATTTCACCCAATTCGGATCATAAATGCGACCTGTACTTTGTTTACAATTTAACATGGACAGACGGACGGACGGACGGACGGACGGACATGCATAAATCGACTTAAAAAGACATTCTATGCATATTCTCAAAAGGAACCATGTGTCCATGTCCTTTCCTTTTGCCTGTTACAAACATATGCACAAAGAGTAATACCCTGTACCACAATGTGGTGAAGGGTATAAAAGAATATTTTTGAAGCATAAATCGTAGCTATACCCTACAGAACTATGTTGTCAGGGTATTATAGCTTTGTGCAGCCCCAAAAGTTTGTAACGCCGCGAAATATTGGTCCTAGACCCACCTTTAAGTATACCGATCGTCATATCTCGACTAGCTGAGTCGATCTAGGCATGTGTGTCCATCCGTCCATCTGTCCATTATATTTTGAAAACACCATACAGGCCACAGTTATGGACCAATCTTCACGAAATTTTGCATGTAGGATGGGTTCCGGCCAATGAAGACCCCTATTGTTTTTGGGAAAGATCGGTTAATATTTAGGGGATGAAATGGACCAAATACTAAATTTTTGTCGGTTTTTCTGGTCGCTCCAGAGGCCGCAATAATGGCCCGAACATCGTGAAATTTTCCATGGAGAAGGCGATCGGGCCAAATAATAAGCATGCCTGTTTTCATAAAGATCGGTCAATATTTAGCGGGTCGAATGGACAATGACTTTTGTGTGAAAAATGACAAAATTTGTATTATATAGCGTATATATTTTTATACTCGGATGTGGGAATTACACATAAATATTTACAGGTATATCCATATTCGTATATTATTTAGTAACCCATAATCACTCTAGAGAGCGGAACTATAGCGCTGATCGCTTTGAAATGTTCCATGAGGTTCCAGTTATGGTCAAGGACAACGCCTATAATTTTCGGTGATGATCAGATAGTAATTTTGGAATGAAGTGGACCGAAAACTTTTTTTTTTGTGTTATTTTCGGTCTATAGATAGACTCGAACAAATGAAAGCCGAACATCACAACACAACCCACGGTGAAGGGAATCTGGGCAATGAATACTCGTAATATTTGGAAAATATGTCAGTGTGAGGAAGAGGTTTACCTCTAATCGGGCAAGAGGGTGCAAATACCACTAAATATTGTCCAGGCTCGGAATAAACATCCGCAGAAAATTTGAGTTCAGTGGTAGTTGTGTAGGGTAACGTATGGTCGGCTCCGCTCACTGTTTTTTTTTTATATTTTTAAGGGCTAAAGAGCATAGTTTTGAAGGGTCAACAGGAGCGTGCTTTTTAAAAGGACAACCAAAGCGTATATTTTATAAAAAAAAGTATTTTTAAAGAGTCAACAGACACGTAGACTTATAAAAACCAGTAAGGAAAGAAGTAAAGTCGGGCTTGGCCGACTATATGATACCCTTCACCACTTTTGGTGTATTCTACATATGTATTCATACAACTAATTGCATGCCAAAGTTTCATCGAAGGAACATAATCGTGTCTTTCTACAATTTAAATTAATTTTAATTTTGCAGATTTAGACCATGGGACAAATTTATGAAAAACGATTTACAGCAAAATTGATACACGCTATTCGGTGTTAAAAATATAATTTCAATCAGACTTTCGTTCAAAATATCTATGGAAGCTATGGCTGCAACTGCACCAATTTCAACAAAACACAATATGTAAAATCGGACAAATATATATGTATATGTTGGAGCTATATCGAAATCTGAACCGATTTTTCCGCAACTTACTTACCGTGCGAATCGAAGGATATATAGGGACTTTTGTACACCATTTACATAAAGTCGGATGAAAATTTGTGGGAGGATATATAGGGAGTTTTGAAACTTACCACACATTATTTACATAAAGTCCTATGAAAATTTCGTGCAAATGGTGCATCTTTAACATTAAATGAATATAACAGAGTTTTCACGAAATTTAACACACACCGTTCTGAACTTAATTCAGTATGCTATGCAAAATTTCGTGTAAATCGACAGTTAATTGCATTAAATCGGACGAAACAATATATGTGAGCTATATCTAAATCGGAACCGATTTTCAGGAAACTTAACACACACCGTTCTGAACTTAATTCAGTATGCTATGCAAAATTTCGTGTAAATCGACTTTTATACATCAGTTACATTAAATCGGACAAAAATATATATGGGAGCTATATTTAACTATGAACCGATTTTCAGGAAACTTAACACACATTATTCTAGTCCTAATTCAGTGCAGTATTCAGTAACTATGCAAATCGAAGGATATGTAGGGACTTTGGTACACCAAACCGGTACTCTGTTTACAATGTAACATGGACAGACAAAACAGACAGACGAGCGCACGGATATGCATAAATCGACTTAGAAAGTGATTCTATGCATATTCCCAAAAGGAACCATGCATTTAACACGTCTCCTTTTACCTGTTACAAACATATGCACAAAGGCCATGTACCACAGTGTGGTGAAGGTTATAAAAAGGAAAATTATTGAATGACCAAAAAAAGCGTTGATTAAAAAATATATATTTTTTGAAGCGTAGATTTTTAATAACATAAAAATATATTTTTGAAGAGTCAATTTAAAGTATTTTGTAAGAAATCTTTCTTCAAAAAATGTTTCTAAAGCCCAATATGGAGACAATTTTCTTTTCAATTGTGCTACTGTGATCAAAAGAGCGCATCATTTTGAAATTGTATTAGATTTGTGGTAAATATTTGTCAAGGACAATATTTTCCACAGCGGTTTCCTTAAATGTCTTAAACAGACATATACATACACAACAAATTCCATCAATATATATAAAGCAGACACAAATATCCCTTAATTTTAACACACATCATGTCTCATATCCTCACACACACACCCATTCAATCATCTATCCCAAGAAATCCTGCAAAATCATTTTTGGCTATGGAATTTTGTTTATATACTGTTGTTGTTGTCGACGATGTTGAATACTTACATTATTGCTTTGATAGAGGACACGTTCATCATTTGTGGCCTTACAGCTGATTTCCGCTTCACTGGTTGTCGATAAATGACCGGATGGTGTTTGTGTTGCTGATTTCTGTTTATATTCACCATCGACTGCAATTTTTGGCAGCAACACGTTCGGTTGAAGATCGTCGTCGTTGTTGTTTTTGTTATTTCGAAAATTGTTGATTTCATTGATGTTGGTTGTTGTTGTTGTTATTGAAGGGAGGAAATCATTAGAAACACGGAAATTAGTTTGGCAACGACAGGCCAAAATCACAAAGACGGCAAGGATGGAGCAACATGAAAGAGAAAAAGAACACGAGAAAAAATGTATTTCATAAATAAAGGAAATTTATAATAATTTAAGGGTAAATTTAAACGAAAAAAGGGATTAGTTCATATTGTAAAAAAATAGCTTCAAAGTATTTAAGGTTTTTTTTTTTTACTTAATATAACTAGCAGATCTGAAATTTTACGATTTGAAAGGCTCGATTAAAAACAAAAAAAACAATTTCCAAAGGATTATTTTTAATACATGGGTGGTTTTTATTTAGTTGCCACATATCAATAATTTCTCAGATACCCAGTTCATGACATTCCAATAAAAGACCTCATTGAATAAAATTCTGAAAAATGCCCTTTAGATATTTATCTCAATCAAACATTCAATTTTCTTAAATATTTTCTTTGTAAAACGATTTTCTAATTTAGCCCAGTTTCGTCATGCATTATCCTATGCCATTACATACTTCCCATAGACTAACGTACACGCACAAAAAGTACACCTAGATGTACACACACATACACCCTTAATGCCATACTCAATTTAAAGCAATTAATCTTAACTCTTTTCTCTATCTCTATTCCTGGGCTTTTTTTCAGGTTAGCTTGATATCTTTAATTTCCCCATATACCACATTAATTCCCACATGTTTATCCAAGATTTTTGCCAATTTCTACACCTATTCGTTGGAAGTGGCATGAAATAATCCGGGTTTTGAAAGAGGTACGACGAAACAAAAACAAGCCTTTATCGCAAAAACGTAATTTAGAAATCTGTAATGGAAGGTGATACAAAAAGAATAGGAAGGAGGAGTGAGAACTCAGTTAACGGAATTCGTTTTTACATACATTTACCTAGGGATGTGTGTATGTACGAAGTGTCAATGTCTGTTTAATGTTTGAAGAAGGCAGCATGTTTGTGCTACTGCCTCCTACTGAAGATCCTCCTTGAATGCTTCTGTGCCAGCATATTTGCATAACCTCAGGTAAAATATTTCCTGTACATTTTCAAACTACAACATACCGGCCAATTACATTGAGAAAAAACACTGGATGGATGAGTGGTCGGCAGCCAAGAAGGAACATGAAGCCATGACCAATGACAAAACAGACTATGGTCAGTGATTTTTAAGATAACATTTTCAAGGGCTCAAAATGATTGGATTTTGTGAGGACCAATAAATGTGGAATTGTTTACAAAATATATATTTTATAAGACTATCAGAACAATGATCGTATTTTTGCAAAGACAATCAGAGCAATAAATGAGGGTTTTTAAAGGATATATATTTTTTCAATGTCCATAATCGTGGATTTAAAAAAATATATATTTATTTCAAGGACCATATCCTGGATTTGTAACGGATATTTTTTCAAAGACCATAAGTGTGGATTAGAAAATTGTTACTTCAAGGACGTTAAGTATTATTGCAGGATATTTGTTTGAGGACCATCAGAGCTATAAGCATTGAATTTCAAAGGATATATTTTCAAGGGCCATCAGTGTAATAGAAGTGGTTTTTAAAATGAGGTATTTTCAAGGACCATCTGAACAATCAACGTGGATTTTTAAAGATGTTATGATGAAGAATTTTTCAAGGGCCATCAAAGCAATAAGCGTGGATTTTTTAAAATATTTTTTTTGTGGGACCCTCAGGATTTATAAAATATATTTTTTTAAGGACTATCACAGTAATAAGAGTGGATATTTTAGGGACAATTTTTAAGGACAACTATCAGGTCAACAAAGGATATATTTTTAAAGGATATCTTTTCAAGGCTTATCAGAGTAATAAGACTGCATTTTCAAAGTATATTTTTTCAAGGACCGTATGGATTTTTTAAAATATATTTTTGTAGGACCCTCAGGATTTTTAAAATAAATTTTTTGAAGGACTATCAGAGTAATAAGAGTGGATATTATAGGGAACATTTTTAAGGACAGTCAGAGTAATAAGCGTTAATTTTTAAAGGATATTTTATTTTTAATGACTATCAGCCCAATAAGAGTGGATGAAGAGAGAAGAGAGAAATGGAGTGGAAAGGATATCTTTCCAAGGCTTATCAGAGCAATAAGACTGGATTTTCAAAGTATATTTTTTCAAGGACCGTAAAAGCAACAAGTGTGGTTATTTAAGAATGTATTTTTTAAACCTTTAGACCAATTAGTTTTTAGAAGTTAGTATTTTTTAAGGACTTTCCGACCAGTAATTATAGATTTTAAAAAAAAAATTTTAAGTGCCATCAGAGCAATAAGCGTGGATATATTTTTTTCAAAGGCAATCAGACAATAAGCGTAGATATTTAAAAGACATTTTTTCAAGGAACCTGAGGGCAATATGGGTAGTAATAAGAAGGACCAACAAAGCAATAACAAGAAGGCTTGTATTTGCAAAGGATATTTTTTCAAGGACCCTCATGATGCTTTGAGTCGTAAAAGATTTTTTGTAAGGACCCTCATAAGGCTTGGATTTGTAAACGATATTTTTATAAGGACTTGGATTTTTAAGAATATTGTTTCAAGGACCCTCAGAAGGCTTAAATGTTAAAATAAATATTTTTAAAGGACCTTTAGAAAGCTTGGAAGACAATCAGGAGGTTTAAATTTTAAAAGGATATTTTTGTAGGACCCTCAGAAGGCTTGGATTTTTTAATAATATTTTTTTTCAGTTCCCTTAGAAGTCGAGGATTATTATAGGATGTTTTTTTCAAGAGCCTGCAGAAGGCTTAGATTTGTAAAGAATACATTTTTCAAAAATCCTCAGAAAGCTTGTTTAGGGTAAATTATTCCGATTCTAAATTTTTTTGGTAAAAATATTAGTATTTTTAGAATTTCACTCCCACAGTTTAATTCCCTGACTCGATGCTGTGTGTGAAGAACACAATTTTCCCCTGCAGCACATACCGACTTACTATCATATTTGACTAACGAAATCTAACAACATTCTTGGTGATGCTACTGCAACTACTGGTATTTTTTGTGCTAGTGTTTGTTTGGTATATATGTAAAAATACGAATACTACAGTACTTCATTCTCCAAAAAAATGAAGAGCAAAGCAAAATACGTTTTCATTTTTTCCTCATTTTGTTTTTTTTTTCGTTTTGTGTACTTACCTTCTTTATATGGCACCACATCCGGATTCTTTTCGTCATTCTTCTTTTCATCGTACCTGGAATCTTCGGTATGACTTAATGGCAGAGAGCTTTTATCTTTAATTTGCAAATTGTCAGGACGTGAGAATCTCTGATTTTGATGTTGATATTTTTGCTGTTGTTTGTGCGAGCGCAATTTCAATGCGGCAATTGTACCGATGCCAATGCACACAATTGCCACTAATATGCCCACAAATATGCCAACGGAGAGTATCGGTGTCAATTCAATATTTGTCTGTGAACCTTTGTACGATGTCAAAGCCACTGTGGAGTATGGAAAAAAGAATGGAATGAATAAAAGTAAAATAAGAACACAGAAAAACGTGCAAATGTCAGCAATTCAAGTTTGAAGAGGACAAAGGAAAATCATGAAATAAACTATTTTTGCAATAATATACATAACATTAAATGTGAAAAGAATGAATTTGTATTCTGTTTGACCAAGTTTCCGGTTTACACTTCAGCGTAAAAAACAGGATTTACAATTTTATGCTGCCTCATATAAATATTGTTGTAGATTTTTGTAAAATGAATGGTGACAAGATTAATTTTTTTTCAAGAACCAATAGAAGAGGTGCTTTTCACAATGTTTTTAAAGTCCAGTAGAGCCATTTTCAAAAAGCCTTAATTTCTTACAAATTTTTTCTTCTAAGGACCTTCAGATCAATATGCGTGGATTCTTTTAAAAATATTTCACAAAGGTACCCAGGATGATAAGCGTGGATTTCGTTAAGAATATTTTTTCAGGGACTCACGGGGCAGTGTCAAAAAGCGTATATTTTTTCAGAATATTTTTCAACGACCCCCAGAGCAATAAGCGTGCATTGTTTTCATAATCTATGTGAAGGAACCTCGGAGCAACATGTGAATAAATTAAAAAAAAAAAATGTTTTTCAAGGACCATCAATGCAAACAGCGGGAATTTTTATAAATATTTTTTCAATGACTTTTCAAAATATATTTTTAAAAACCCTCACATTTCTTTCAAGGATTCTCGGAGCTAAGAATTTTTTTCAATAACAGAAGAGGCATACTCTTGTTTACAAATTATTTTTGAGAATCTTCAATTTTTAGGAATATTTTTAAGAAATAATCCTGGTTATTTTAAAAAATATATTTTCAGGGCAAAATCGTGGATTGTTAAGAGTGTTTTTTATTTTATTTTTTTGTAAGGGTCCTTTAAAAGTGAATATTGAATATTTATATAAAGGTGACACTTTTAAGGATAACAAGAAGCGTGGATTAAAATATTCATTTCAAGAACGGTATGGATTATTGAAAAACATTTTAAAAGGACACTAAAAGCAATAATTTTGAAATTTTAAAGGATATTTTTTCAAGGCCCATCAGAGTAACAAACATGAATTTTTAAAGGATATTTTTCCAAGGATCATCAGAGCATTATGACTGGATTTTTAGAGGATAGTTTTTCAAGCATCATTAGAACAATAAGATTGGATTATTAGAGGACATTTTTCAAGAACCGTAAGAGCAATAAGCGTGGTTTTTTTACGATTTTTTAAAAGCGGTTACAATCGCTGATTTTTTCATTTTTATGGACTTTCCGACTTAATAAGCAAGGTTTTTTTTAGATTTTTTTTTCAAGGACCTTCAGAGTAAGTCCTAATTTAGATTAGGCGAGTTTATTTGCGGCAAGT
>NW_026888695.1:0-11876 GCF_032173495.1 Musca vetustissima
AGATTTCAGAATGGTATGTGCATTGAGTTTTTTTACTTGGTTCACATATCTATGTAGATCACACATTTAGTTTCGCCCCATTCCATTTTAATGGTCCTCTAAAGATATTGTAATTATTAGCATCTCTTGTATGTATCCAAAGTGGTGAGGGGTATCATATAGTCGGCCCCGTCCGACTTTTGATCTCTCCTTACTGGTTTTTAATAGTAAATGAAAAAAATAGTCAAAATCTCTTACAGAGTAGAAAACAATACGAAATATTTGTTCTTTTTGAGAAAATGCATCGAATCACTTTTTGAATCGATTGCATTTCCGTCTATCCATTTTAAATTGTAAACAAAATACAGGTCGTATTTATGATCTGAATGAGGTAAAACTTGGCACGGCTCATTTATATGGCCCAAGGTCGAACCCTATTGAATCTGACTTATTATTATTGAATTTGATGACATAGAGTTTGGAGCACAAAACAACAAAATTTAAGTTATGTTAAAAGATATAAAAAATATTGATGACAACGAAGATGTACCGCAGCTATTTAATCGTGCTAATGCAAAAACTATCATGACATTTAGTAACCTTCTCTAGATCAGAAAATATTGTAGAACAAACTTTTTTGAAAAATATATTTTCAGTAAAAATATTTCACTTTCATGTTACAGAAACAAATTTTTATTTTTTGAGTTTTGCTTAACTTTTGGACTATATTTCTCCATACCACCTTATGCCGAGGGATATACAAATTATTCCATTGTGTACATTTTTATTTCGGGAAAACATAGCTCAAACAATTCAGTAATGAAAGAAATACGATCTGCTGAATTTTAAATTGACATATGTAGTTCTGTGCTGATGTTATACTAAAGTGTGAACAGTTTCTGTATATTCTAAAATAGTTTAGTATTGCAATTTTCACCAATAGGGACAAATGGAATTCCAGATCATTTCCCTTCATGGCGACGCCACTTTGGAGTACAGGTGCAATGACCTCAGTTGTCTGTATTGCAGTTCGGCAAAGTGATCAACGACGACAAGAAGATGCCTAATTTTGTTCACTGTGACATGTATTTATCGATACATATTACGAAAGTACGGACTTTTTGTTTTTCCATTGGCACGAACCGTTCATTTTCTCTATTGCAAAAAAAAACTAATTATAGGAAAACTATTACATCGGAGAGACTTCTCGCTTCCGTACCTTTGTATCTTTTATTTTCAGCGGATTATCAGTCATAAACAACATATATGTGGTCGAATATACCTAAAAAAAACTAACAGTTTTTTGAGGGGACATATATTAAAATCAGTGAGCGGAACAGTATAGTCGGACGGATACCCTACGCAACTTCCTCGAAAATCTAAATTTGCATGGTTCTATATTCTTGTCCGACTAGAGGTCTAATTTCTTGTTCAGATTCTCTTCACCGTGGGTTGGGTTGTGATGTTCGGTTTTCAAAACAAACATAAATTATGTTTTCGGTCCACTTGATCCCAATATTATTATCTGATCAAGCCCAAAAATATTGACCATACATGGATCCTCATGAAAAACAAAGCGATCAGCGCTGTATTTTGGCCCTTAAGATCTAGATCGACTCAGCGAGTCGAGATATGACGATCGGTATACTTAAAGGTCGGTTTAGGACCAATGGGGCTACACAAAGCTATAATACCATGACAACATAGTTGTGAAGGGTATAAAAATTAATGACCAAGATGTGTGATTTAATTAAACGATATCTGGCCTCAATCGCTGCTAAAACGACAACAAATCAATCGCATACCTTTCCATTAGGGGTTGCTGGGATTTTCATTTAAAATTTCACCCTTTCAGTTATGGCTCCTTTTTTCTACGTCTCAGCCGAACCTTGTTTAACCCCAAATGAGCATCCCTTCAAAAAGGTGAAACTAATTTTATAACTTAATCAAAAAACCAAAAATTATGTGACAAAAATACAATGAATGGGGGTTAGCGAACCCCTTTTCAAAAATAACAGAAAAGGAAAAAATGGAAATAGATTTCCATTTATTTACGAAATAAATACAATTTTTTAAATGAAATATTGGGTAACAAAAAATCTCTGTTGTTTACATATTTTTTGCAGCAAAAGCTACCTTTTTCTGATAAATATTTCGAAATGAAACCAAATATTTTGCATATATATTACATTGGCAGGGAATAAGGGTGTCAAAAGAATATTTTTATTCTTTTTAGCCATTGTTGAGTACACTAATCTCAACAATTCATTCTCGTTTTTTTTTTTTTTTTTTGCCAACAAAAAAAATTCCATTTGTTATTTGAGCTGATAATCAAAGGAATACTTTATAATTCTAAAGTATGGTTGGTATTATTTACAACATGGCTACATGTATACGAGATTGTCTCCTTCATTGGAACTTTTTTATCCTATATACGATGATGGTGGTAACTGGGTAGCATTCAGTAGCTGTGGTGCCTTAACAAATTGTCATCAGTGTGGTATATTAATGCTATAATTCAAACGATTTACTGCTGTCAACATAATAATTCCTTAGAGTAAAAAAGTCGTTTTCTCTCATGCCAAGTGTTTTACTATGGAAATCCAATATGATGGCACAGTGTTCTGAAGGGGTTGTTATATTTGTTTATTGTTTTGAATAAAGGGTTAACAAAATGAAACAAAAATGAATGAAATAAATCATGTAGGAAGAATTGGCCAGGACCATGACGTCTAAAACATTAAGGATTTATATTGACAATTTTCTGTGAATAACCTTTCCAGAATGCCAAATTAGAACCACTTCGAGATGCTTAAATCTAGTCTCTTCAACATAAGTGAAAGTGTATAATGGAAAGGGTGCCAAGGAGAATCGGAATAACATGTTACATAGTTCGTGGTTTTAAAAGTAAATAAGAACCAGTAAGGAAAGTAGTAAAGTCGGACTAGGTTGACCTTCACCATATTTCATGTTATGGAAATCGATACACGCTATTCAGTATGCCGCACTGTCAAAAATTTAATCTTAATCAAATACCCGTTCGAAATATATAGAAGATATGTCTCAATTTGATACGTTGTGTAAAACTTCGTGTCAATCGGACAAATATTAGTTTGATGCACCATGGAAGCTATATCTAAATCTGAACAGATATTAACGAAACTGAGCACACTCCATTTATATAAAATCGGACTAATATATATATATATATATATATATATGGGAGCTATATCTAAATCTGAACCGATGTTCACGAAACTCAGCATACGTCATTCTAGACTTAATTTAGTACGCTACGCCAAATTTCGGAAATCCAAAGATATGTAGGGACTTTGGTGCACAATTAACATTAAATCTGACGAAAATATATATGGAAGCTATATCTGAATCTGAACCGATTTTCACAAAACTTAACACACATTGTTCTACACTTAATTCAGTACGCTATGCCAGATTTCGTGGAAATCGAAAGATAGAGACTTTAGCGAACCATTTACATTAAATCGAACGAAAATATATCGAACCGATTTTTCCTAATTTCAATAAGGTTCGTCCTTGGGCCAAATAAATGAGCTGTGCCAATATTCATCCAATTCGGATAATAAATGCGACCTGTACTTTGTTTACAATCTAACATAGTTCTCAAAAGGAACTATGTGTCTATCTCGTGTCTTTTTGCCTCTTACAGACATATGCACAAAGACATAATACCCTGTACCATAGTGTGGTTAAGGATATAAACATATAAAATATCTGAGGCCAGGAATGTCTCTTGCAATAAAACCATATTCGCTCGAGTTGTGTGACATGTCGAATTAATCAATAACAGGAAAAAGCCGGTTATCATATGACCATAATGATCCGAATTGAGGGTGACAGCCGTTCCTTCGTCGTTTTAAAAGAAGCAAGATCCATCACGCCTTCGGACCAAAGAGTGCACAAATTAGTAACCTTTCGGGATGTAATTGCTTCTTTTCGATTACTTAAGGATTCTAAGGCCCAAATACGACAATTTTGTAAAACCATAATCTACTCTTAAGGCAGGCTATGATAATTTTCAACAATGTCATACTTTCAACTGAAAATAAAACAAGAAACAAATCCTTAAGTTTTGCCGGGCAGAACTTCGGAAATTCATTCACTACTCTCCTTATAACGCAATTTGTGGAATATAAATCCTATAATATGTAGGGGAGCACCTTTGAACAGCGCTCTTAAAATCTCGGTTTAAAATTTTTTCCGACCCGCAACCAAATGTTTTTATATGCCAATCTTGTTCTTTATCTGCGTAAACCATTTGGGCTAGCTTTTTCGGTTGTCGAAAAAATTTACCATGTTTTCGTAGTGCCATTGTAAACTTCAATTTTTTGGTTATAAGGGCGCAGGAAGAATTCAGTAATAGTTTTCTTTCGTTAAAAATTTTTTGCATTCCAACAATCATTTCAAACATAACTAATGTATTTTCTTTCATATATATTTCCTACAAAAAAAGTTATTATAAATTTCCGTAAATTACCACAGGTGGGGTACCTTTGAACATACCCAGTAAGTAAACTACAGTAAAAACGGAGTTTTTAACTTTTGGCTTCGATTTCTCAAAATTTCAAATTGTCTAATAAGACTACGAAATTAGCTGTATTTTTCACCATATTAATTTTTGTTTTTATGTCAAAATGGAAATAGATTTCCATTTATTTACGAAATAAATACAATTTTTTAAATGAAATATTGGGTAACAAAAAATCTCTGTTGTTTACATATTTTTTGCAGCAAAAGCTACCTTTTTCTGATAAATATTTCGAAATGAAACCAAATATTTTGCATATATATTACATTGGCAAGGAATAAGGGTGTCAAAAGAATATTTTTATTCTTTTTAGCCATTGTTGAGTACACTAATCTCAACAATTCATTCTCGTTTTTTTTTTTTTTTTTTCCAAAAAAAAATATTCCATTTGTTATTTGAGCTGATAATCAAAGGAATACGTTATAATTCTAAAGTATGGTTGGTATTATTTACAACATGGCTACATGTATACGAGATTGTCTCCTTCATTGGAACTTTTTTATCCTATATACGATGATGGTGGTAACTGGGTAGCATTCAGTAGCTGTGGTGCCTTAACAAATTTTCATCAGTGTGGTATATTAATGCTATAATTCAAACGATTTACTGCTGTCAACATAATAATTCCTTAGAGTAAAAAAGTCGTTTTCTCTCATGCCAAGTGTTTTACTATGGAAATCCAATATGATGGCACAGTGTTCTGAAGGGGTTGTTATATTTGTTTATTGTTTTGAATAAAGGGTTAACAAAATGAAACAAAAATGAATGAAATAAATCATGTAGGAAGAATTGGCCAGGACCATGACGTCTAAAACATTAAGGATTTATATTGACAATTTTCTGTGAATAACCTTTCCAGAATGCCAAATTAGAACCACTTCGAGATGCTTAAATCTAGTCTCTTCAACATAAGTGAAAGTGTATAATGGAAAGGGTGCCAAGGAGAATCGGAATAACATGTTACATAGTTCGTGGTTTTAAAAGTAAATAAGAACCAGTAAGGAAAGTAGTAAAGTCGGACTAGGTTGACCTTCACCATATTTCATGTTATGGAAATCGATACACGCTATTCAGTATGCCGCACTGTCAAAAATTTAATCTTAATCAAATACCCGTTCGAAATATATAGAAGATATGTCTCAATTTGATACGTTGTGTAAAACTTCGTGTCAATCGGACAAATATTAGTTTGATGCACCATGGAAGCTATATCTAAATCTGAACAGATATTAACGAAACTGAGCACACTCCATTTATATAAAATCGGACGAATATATATATATATATATATATATATATATGGGAGCTATATCTTAATCTGAACCGATTTTCACGAAATTTAGCATACGTCATTCTAGACTTAATTTAGTACGCTACGCCAAATTTCGGAAATCCAAAGATATGTAGGGACTTTGGTGCACAATTAACATTAAATCTGACGAAAATATATATGGAAGCTATATCTGAATCTGAACCGATTTTCACAAAACTTAACACACATTGTTCTACACTTAATTCAGTACGCTATGCCAGATTTCGTGGAAATCGAAAGATAGAGACTTTAGCGAACCATTTACATTAAATCGAACGAAAATATATACGAACCGATTTTTCCTAATTTCAATAAGGTTCGTCCTTGGGCCAAATAAATGAGCTGTGCCAATATTCATCCAATTCGGATAATAAATGCGACCTGTACTTTGTTTACAATCTAACATAGTTCTCAAAAGGAACTATGTGTCTATCTCGTGTCTTTTTGCCTCTTACAGACATATGCACAAAGACATAATACCCTGTACCATAGTGTGGTTAAGGATATAAACATATAAAATATCTGAGGCCAGGAATGTCTCTTGCAATAAAACCATATTCGCTCGAGTTGTGTGACATGTCGAATTAATCAATAACAGGAAAAAGCCGGTTATCATATGACCATAATGATCCGAATTGAGGGTGACAGCCGTTCCTTCGTCGTTTTAAAAGAAGCAAGATCCATCACGCCTTCGGACCAAAGAGTGCACAAATTAGTAACCTTTCGGGATGTAATTGCTTCTTTTCGATTACTTAAGGATTCTAAGGCCCAAATACGACAATTTTGT
This sequence comes from Musca vetustissima, assembly GCF_032173495.1. Lineage (NCBI taxonomy): Eukaryota > Metazoa > Arthropoda > Insecta > Diptera > Muscidae > Musca > Musca vetustissima. The sequence continues at coordinate 6,646 of NW_026888695.1, forward strand.
AAAACCATAATCTACTCTTAAGGCAGGCTATGATAATTTTCAACAATGTCATACTTTCAACTGAAAATAAAACAAGAAACAAATCCTTAAGTTTTGCCGGGCAGAACTTCGGAAATTCATTCACTACTCTCCTTATAACGCAATTTGTGGAATATAAATCCTATAATATGTAGGGGAGCACCTTTGAACAGCGCTCTTAAAATCTCGGTTTAAAATTTTTTCCGACCCGCAACCAAATGTTTTTATATGCCAATCTTGTTCTTTATCTGCGTAAACCATTTGGGCTAGCTTTTTCGGTTGTCGAAAAAATTTACCATGTTTTCGTAGTGCCATTGTAAACTTCAATTTTTTGGTTATAAGGGCGCAGGATGTATTCAGTGATCGTTTTCTTTCGTTAAAAATTTTTTGCATTCCAAATTTCAAACATACCTAATGTATTTTCTTTCATATATATTTCCTACAAAAAAAGTTATTATAAATTTCCGTAAATTACCACAGGTGGGGTACCTTTGAACATACCCAGTAAGTAAACTACAGTAAAAACGGAGTTTTTATCTTTTGGTTTCGATTTCTCAAAATTTCAAATGGGCTTTTAAGACTGCGAAATCAACTGTATTTTTTACCATATTAATTATTGTTCTTATATCTCTTTATGTTTTAATGAATTTTGATCGGAATTTTTTTAATTTTCGAACATTTTTGTATATATTTTTTATAAATAAAATAATTTCTGATATGTATGAATAAAAAACATATATATTTGAACATAAAAACTGTAAAAAACATGCCGTTCAAAAATACCAAGCCTTGATCAAAGGTGAAAAAAGTGTTCTAAGGTGCCTATATAACCAAAATTTGTTATTCGGTACGAAATTGTTATTCTGTACAAATACTACTTTGTGCTGTGGATTTATATTTATTTTAATTCAAACATTTGATTAATTAATCAAATCTAAATAGAAATATTGTTATATATGAATTTAAGTTCTATATCTTTTAGATTCAATATTTTTTCGATTTCAAAACACTGTAACTCCAAACATTGCAGCAAATAAACGATAGAATGAAATAAATATAAGTTATTGCAGCTGTAATGACAGGGGAAATGTCAGTCGTAGTGGTGGTGGTAGAATTTATCTCACAGATACCGTATATTCTGAGTGTAGACCTCAATGCGTATATGGTATGCCTGTCCGCCTGTGTGTGTGTGCGTCTGTGTTCAGACATAGAGAATTGTCTTGACATCAGTTGACTGCAATGGGGTGGAAATACTTGGCATTCTTTGTTGTTCTTTTGTTTTGTTTGTTTAGAGAATGGCTGTTCCTGCTGTTGATGCTATCCTTTGACCTTTTTGTGTCACCACTTGGAGTGTGTGTGAAATAAATATATATCTTAAATATAACAAAAAGACGGGCGCGTACACACACATACACACTGGTACATTCAACTAAAAGGCCGCGTGCATGTCTCAGTTATCGTTGGCTGCAGTCATCCCCTGTGTGTGTCGGCTTAATTTAGAAAAAAATGGCAGAAGTCGTAACTCATTTTTATGTACATATTTATCTATTCCCATTTGTTTTTCTTTCCTTCGTCATGTCTTCCAATTTTGTGATATTGTTCTTCGTTGTTGTTGTTGTTGTTACACATAGATTTCTATAATATTTGTATAGCTGCTGTGTGTCAGGCTGCTGTATTGTGAACTTGTTCTAGCTTCTAATATTTCATCAGAAGCTGACTTTTTTAGGGGTTGCAGCATTTTGATTCTTAAAGGGCTTAGTGAGGCCTAACATAATTTATCATCGAAACGACCCAAGAAGACTGCTGTAAAAAATTGCCTCCTCCTTTTTTGTTTTTTAATCGATGTGATTGTTCAAAATTCTTTGTCTAATAAAGATGCTTATGTTTCACGTGGTCTTTGACAAGCACTCGCTCCTGGGGTTATATACTGTAATATATGACACACAATAAGAATTTACCTAAAATTTAGAGAATACCCAACAAAATTTAAAAATAACTTGGTGTGTTTTTTTTTTTCTTTCTCGAGAACTCTTCTTTGTCTTTAGTGGCAGATCATCTGACGCCATCATTGAATAAAATTCGCTTATGGTGCTCTTTCTTTTCTACATACATATAAACGTACGAATAAATGTCTATTCCTCCCTTGAGGATAACAAAAATAAAAATAACAACAACAAATGTATATTTTAACAAATGTTGTAATGACCAAATGTCGTTTTTCACATTAGCGTGAAATTAAATTGTAACATGGATCATTATAAGATTCGCCAATGCTGATGATGATGATGACTTTATTTGTCCATTGAGTTCCCTGCTCTTCAGCAGTGGTATAAACTATGTATGTCTGCATATTCAGAATATTCCAGTTGTGTTCTTTTGTTTTGAGTACACGCTTATGAAAACTTGTTTCAATTTGTTCTAACCATTTTTATTAAATAAATGTCTATGATTGTATGATGATGTTCAATGGCATGTTATTTGATGCAACATTCAAATTGCTATTGTTGAGTGGCGTAACGAATATTTCAACAGGCCTATCAAATTAATATGCCGAAAGAAGTTGAAGTTTATGTAGTTGAATTTCATGTCCATTACTTTTAATGTACGCCATTTTGAAAATGAATGGAAAGTTCAGGAGTTCGAATGTTTAAAGTTGGAATAATTTCAAAGAAAGAACATTTAAATTACTCCCCGCAATCTGTTGCAAATATTTTTTTTTTTTTAGGTAATTTTCGAGCACATTTTTGACACATATTGGCCTACCATAACAATACCTATGTTGATATTATTATAGCCATAAAAAAAGTCATGATCTTGGTGTACAGATAATATGACCATGACGAGAAATTATGAGTCCAGGAATGTCTCTTGCAATGTCTCGATCGAGTTGTGTGGTATAGCGTATTATCAAATAAATCAGTTATCATATGACCATAAAGCTCCGAATTGCCAACGTTCCATCGTCGTTTTCGATGAAATAAGTTACAATCAAAACTTCGGACGAAAGAGCGGATCAAATAGTGACTTTTTTCTGGATGTAATGGTCTCTTTTTAATTACTTAAGGATTCGCAGACCAAATATGACAATTTTGTATATTAATATATCCGTAGTAAATCATAAGCTATTATTAAAGCAGTATATGTAAAGACTTTCAACTGAAAAAAAAACATGTGGAAAAAGCGGCAAGTTCGGCTAACGAACTTTGCATGTCTATGTGTGTCTATATCGTTTCCTTTTGCCTGTTACAAACATATGCACAAATACATAACACCCTGTAACACAGGTTGGTAAAGGGTATAAAAAAGGGTTACACTCGTATGTGGAGGCCAAATATTTTGGTAGGGAGTGTTGCTACCAAATACTGTTATATAGGGGATATCCAAAAATTTCGACCATTATTGAGAGAGCTTTCATATCAAATGAGAATCCAAAATTAACTCACTAAAATTGGGCTTACCTTTATATGGAGGCTACTCTATATTAATAAATCTTTGTGTGGAGATTCGGTACTCAATAATGGAGATTCGGTACACAAATTACAGCAGATTCGGTTGAAAAACGCGCTCAAAAACCACTAAGTACCGAATTTTTAGTGATAACGTTATATAGGACTACCCGAAGAAATTAACCAATATTGATAAATTTTAGTGTAAAGGTTTGAAACCCAATAAGACCCAATATGCCAAAGCGAATTCGATCGAAAAAGGCGCTCGAAAACCCCAAAGTTATGCTTAAAAGTGGGCCGATATACCCCATTATCAAATTTGGCCTGTCTGCACACAAAATACAACTCTATGCAAAATTTAGGTGATCTATCTCAATTCGTTTCGCTGGAGTAATTGCAATATACAGGTGGACATGCCTAAATCGTCATATATCGAGAATATATATATATATATATATATATTCTTGATGTATGAAATTATTATTTCGATGAGTCACAAACGGAAAAACAAACTTATTATACCCTTCATACTATGGTGGAGGGTATACATATTGGTCATGTAAAGTATAGTATATATTATATATGAAATTAACATGGAAGAAATCGTACATATTAAACAATTTTGAAAAAACTCTTTTCCATTATAATAATTTTGCAAAAAGAAAAATATAAACAAATTTAAAATTTCCACAATAGTTCCAATATTTCTTTACTCCGAGCAATATTGAGAACATTACGGAATTGAGATTTCTGATCTTCTTACTAAAAACCTATATCACCCAAAACTTACAACATGAATATTGAAACTCAATTCCTTTCTCTTACATATTACAAAAAAAGTATGTTTGTATATGCTTCTAAAATGATATTATTTATTTCACATGTTTTTTTTTCCTTCTTCCCAAAAAAAGGCATTTCCTTGAATTTCCATTTGAAAATTAAACGACTTCATTTCATACAATATAGCTGATTAGAACATTGTGTATTAACATAAATTGTGTGGCATAAAATTAGAAACAAGAAACAATTTGAATTAAATTCTCATCAAGTCAATGGAAATTGGTGAGCATCTGCAGCAGCAACAGCAGTTAGGATCAAACACTGGGAGGCGGTAACATTTGTTTTTTATAACCCAACAACTGGCTGTCGTATCTTAAGACATTGTCAGAATGTTTCCCTTGAGCATTGTTTTCTATAAATTTAATTAAGTTGTTATTCAAAGTTGATGTTGTTGTAGTTCATGTGTTGGTTTTTTTTCTTCTCTTCTTCTATGCAAACTACCAAAAACATGGTAACAAACAACGACTACATGTGAATAAAATCTATTCAGCCGTATAAGAATTCATTCAATACCGCCACGGTATATCCCCATTTTTGATACTATCGGTCTGTCTCTTTGTCTGCTCACACATCTAGTCGTTTTCTTGTTGTTGTTGTTGTTCGTCTTATTCTATGTGTATGGCGTCTTTTGACAAAAAAAAAAAAGAAAAAACAATAACAACGATGTATATATGCCCCTCATATGAATTCATGCTCGTTTTCACTTACGTTCACATCCGTATCTAAGTAAATCCACCATAGACAACTTCTTGGCATATGTCTTAATAATTAAATTCTTGTTTTTTTCGTTTCGTTTTCTGGTGTTGATTCGTTTGCGATGATTATAAATTTCATTTAAATGAACATGGAAACATTTTTAAGGTGATTGCATACAAAACACACACACAGCTTGTAACGAGGTTGGTATAACAAGTAAGACCAAAAAAA
>NW_026888696.1:0-12087 GCF_032173495.1 Musca vetustissima
GAAGATGAAACACCAGAAGAGGATGATTTCAATTCAGATTATACACAATACCAACCAAATAACTATGATGAAACAAGAGACGAAACATTTTATTCTGATAATAATGATGACGATGATGATAACATGAATATTTCATATTTGAAACAAAGAAACAAACTGGATACTGTATATGGTCCACATAGGGATATAAACGGAGGTTGGAAATTCGGAGATAAACCATTAAAAATTAACAATGAAAAAATTATCATTGGAAACCAACATTGGGCGCTTACGCCAGGCTTGTTTGAACTACTCTTTCATCAAAAGCCAACAAATTATGATGCTTCCGAACTGGAGATTTATAAGAAAATTTTATTGGACTCAAATGCATACAAGGTTGACTATAAACCTAATGAACGAGTAAAATCAAACAGAGGCTAGAAATATAAGAATATTATAAAACAATTGGTTGGGGATACACATAGTGGAAATGGCCTAATGAAACTCAACCTTGCAAAACCGGAATATAAACATTGGAATGATCCAAACGTATTAGTTGAGAGATTAAAGTTGTTACTGGAGTTACAACAATCTGGGCATAATGATTATACTAATGAGTTAGTATCTATTATTGAAGAACTACGGGAAGCAGACATAATATATTAAATACTATATTAAATCTAATTCGTCAATTCTAACACATACTATATAATAATTGATTAAGACAACCCTTTGTAATTCATCTATAAAATTCAAATAACTTGAAGAATACATCGCATAAAATTGTATACCTGATAATTGACATATTAGCATATAAAAATATGTATTTTGTAGACCTTTAAGTATTCTATGATGTACAATTATCATATAATTACATGCTATGTATAGCCAAACTTATTTTTTAATTAGGACTTGTGGATTTTATTTATGTACAAAAATTATGTGTAAAAGTACATATCACAAAATTATAACACGACTATCAGAATGTTACATTATATTTATTATAAATAATATTAATAAAATACGAGTATGTTCACAAAATAATAACACGATACTTGTTAATTCATATACAAGACAAATTGTAAATGAGTAATTAATAATGCGACTAAAGGAACCTATGGCAAACATGTACCCGATAACGCACCTAAACGAAACCCACACCAAACCCAAATGAACCCAATTTCACGTTATAACAAGCAACCAAAACCCATTGAACCCAAACTACGCCAACGGTTTTTGACAGTTTTACGTTCATAATATTAATTATGAACATGGAATGGGTTTTTATATAATAATTCTATAAACGCAAGTTTAAATTACAGGTTTTATTGTACAAAATACGTTATAATTCAAAATAGTTGCCTGCCAATAATATTACAGCTGATGATTTTTATTTTAATTTATAATGAATATTAATAGGCATTAAAATTATAAATAATTTTTTGGCTTATCAGGTGCAATTCCTATGAAAACATTGAAATTGCTACCTAAGAAAGCGAGAAAACAAAAAATTATATTTGTCGCATATATGTTTGATACATTTTTATTTACCCCTAAAGTATGCACCCAATGTCTGCAGTGATAATCCTTTGCTCTGTATTAGTTTATACATTAGATGTTTCTTATAGGAAATAATTAATACATATATGAGGTTTTCAGTAGAATATATATGTATGGTTTAAAATACAAAGGATTAGCCAAAAGTCATTAAAATGGTCAAAAACTCATTAAAGTATCAAATTACAGTAAACAAATCGTCTGTCCGTCCGTGTATGTGTGAACACGTGCGCTTTTGTTTACAAATAGTGTGTGTGTGATCCTCCGTTCTGAGTATGGCAAAGTATGTGTTTGTGTGTGTGTGTGTCTCCGTTCGCAAACTGTGTTGATCGACGTGTGTGGGCGCGCTCTTGACCTTGAGTATGGCAATGTGTGTGCGTGTGTGTGTGTCCGTTCGGTTTAAGAATATTAGGGATGGCAAACTATGTGGGCATGCGCGGAGCTTACCGAAATGTTTACAAGGGGAAGGGGAACAGATATGTGGAACAAAATATAGGGAATAACAACAACAACATGGTCAGCGATAGAAATGGTCAGGGGCATGAAGAGACAGACGCAATTATGTTTATTTGTTGAGTGTTGGGCATGCGTGGAAAGGGTGGCAAATATGTGGCAAGGGGAAAGGGGGGACAAATAAGGGAAACAAACTATAAACAGCATAATGAATTTCGCTATCTTATGCAACTATGATTAGGAGTGAAAAGGGAAGAGGCAGGAACAAATATGTGTTTACGAAATGTTTGGATCCAAGAGGAAACGGGGGGAGAGGAATATGTACGCCCTAGCTTTGAGTTTGATGTTTATTTCTGATTATATTAATACCAATGTGTTTATGTTAAATCGAGCATCGTTGAGTGTTGGGCATGCGTGGAAAGGAAGGCAAATATGTGGCAAGGGGAAAGGGGGAACAGATATGTGGAACAAAATATAGGGAATAACAACAACAACAGCATGGTTAGCGATAGAAATGGTCAGCGGCATGAAGAGACAGACGCAGTTATGTTTATTTCTGATCATATCAATACCAATGTGTTTATGTTAAATCGAGCATTGTTGAGTGTTGGACATGCGCGGAGCTTACCGAAATGTTTACAAGGGAAGGGGGACAAATATGGGAAACAAACTATAGGGACTATTGAGAATATCAACAAACAACAACATACATGCATCAATTGTATCGGTAAAAGTGGTCAGCGGTATTAGGAGACAGGCGCATGGATTTGTATGATTTTAAAGACTGATGGGTGCCAAAAATAAAGAGGCGAACACTTGTTGATAAGAACCATTGGACAGAAATATGATAAACAGCATAATGAATTTCGCAATCTTATGCAACTATGATTAGGAGTAAAAAGGGGAAAGACAGGAACAAATATGTGTTTACGAAATGTTTGGATACAAGAGGAAAAGGCGGAGGGGGACATTTTTTTTGCATTCTGGGATACTTTTAATAAACGAACGTAATAATACATGATATTGTCAATACGAGGTATAATTATAATATAAAAGGAATCTATATTCCACTTTCAGTTGAGAGTTCATATCGTAAACTATTCATATCACAACCAGTTGAGTAAAAAGTGATTTTTTACAGTGTATAAGTGATTTTCAATACTTTCTGCAAAACCAAAAAGAGACTCAGAGTGAAAAGTGAACGAAAGTTATAAAGTTATAAAAATAGACTAAAAGTGAGAAAAAACATTGAAACGTATTTACAATGGAAAGCTTCCAATGCAATTTCTGCTCAAAAGCGTTGAGTTCTAAAGCTGCACTTAAAAAGCATTTGATGTTACATAAAGTTTGTGAAATATGTAAGAAAATGTTTGCAAACAAGTGGGCTTTAAAATTACATTATGAAGTGTATCACCCAAATTTTTATCAACTGAAAAATGAAGCTGTGAATCAACTACCTTCAGGAACATGACAGAGACACCAACAGATACAACAATCAAACCAACAACAAAATAAAATTGAAGGCATGAAACAAGGAACGACTTCTGGTGTAAATAGCGATATGATGCTAGTAAGGAGTGGATTCAATAATAGAATCCAAACCTTTCAATATAAAATAACAGAAGATACAATAGAAGTTGATTTAATATTTCAGGGGGCAAAAGCATCCCTTATTAATCAACTTCAAGAAGCACTAAATCGTCATTACAGAATCAAATTTAATTTAGAGTTGGGTGGAGAATATGTTAAACCTTGTAACGAGAACATAATAATTAAAAAAATATACCACAACTCAAAAATGATGGAACTTGAAAGAGCTGATAACATTGACAATATATTAAATGATCATTTTGATTACATAAAAACGAAGATGTCCGAGTTCCAAGAACGGGATTCCGGTTGGGCCCTGTTAAAGGTTTTCAGTTTGAAAATCAACATTAACAAGCATTCACCCATAAGAGGTTCCCAATATATACCCACACCTAAAGAACTAAAAAATAAAAGAGCCTGTATCAATATTTATAATGGAGACATTTACTGTTTCAAATGGTGTTTGATAGCGGCATTGGAAACTTCACAACCATTAAATCCGTCAAAATGTTCTTCATACGCCATAGATAATATTAATTCATCTATTATTACGTTGCAAAATGGTTTAACACTAAACTTTGAAGGAATAGAATTTCCGATGGAACTAAAGTATATAAAATTGTTTGAAGAAAAAAATCCTAACATTAGTGTAAACGTTTTTGGTTATGAGTATTCTTCAAAATCAGTCGTTGGACCTTATTATATTACGAAACAAGAAAAGGACAAACATGTTAACTTGCTGCTATTAGAAAACGATGGAACATCTCACTACATTCTAATCAAATCTTTATCTAGGTGAGTTTTACATTTAAATAAACAATTTTTAAATATTATACTAATTATTTTTTTTATTTTAGGTTGGTAAATAATCAGTTAACGAATTGCAGAAGGCGTTTACACATTTGCAATCAGTGTTTATATTACACCAGCAAATATGATTTTATGGAGCGTCATCGGGATTTGTGTAGTAAAGTTATTGCAAAAATGCCCGAAGAAGGTAAATCAACGTTGTCATTTAAGAACTTTCATAAACAAATGAATGTTCCATTTGTTATATATGCTGATTTTGAGTGTGTTTTAAAAAAGGTAGACAATTTAGATATGGTTATTAATAAGCATTTACCTTGTGCCTTTAGTTTTAATGTAAAATGTAATTTTGATAGTAACTTAGATGAATTATTTATATATACAGGTAGGGATGCAGCAGAAAAATTTGTTGAAATGTTAAATTCTAAGTGTAGGGAAATTTTTAATACGTATTTGAGTGTTAAAAAACCAATGACGCCATTAACGCCATCTCAAATTTTAGAATTTGAAAATGCAAAAATTTGTCATATTTGCGACAAAGAATTGGGTAGTGATTGCACACAAAGAGTGCAATATAAATTATACAGTTCCAACATTCATTCCAATTTTATTCCACAATTTTTCTGGATACGATTGCCATCTTTTTATAAAAGAACTAATTAAATACATCCCTAGTAAGAAAACTAATATAATTCCACAAAATAAAGAATTTAAACTTGCGTTTATAGAATTATTATATAAAAACCCATTCCACGTTCATAATTAATATTATGAACGTAAAACTGTCAAAAACCGTTGCCGTAGTTTGGGTTCAATGGGTTTTGGTTGGTTGTTATAACGTGAAATTGGGTTCATTTGGGTTTGGTGTGGGTTTCGTTTAGGTGCGTTATGTTGATTTATGGTACATCGGGTACATGTTTGCCATAGGTTCCTTTAGTCGCATTATAAATTACTCATTTACAATTTGTCTTGTATATGAATGAACAAGTATCGTGTTATTATTTTGTGAACATACTCGTATTTTATTAATATTATTTATAATAAACATAATGTAACATTCTGATAGTCGTGTTATAATTTTGTGATATGTACTTTTACCCATAATTTTTGTACATAAATAAAATTCACAAGTCCTAATTAAAAAATAAGTTTGGCTATACATAGCATGTAATTATAAGATAATTGTACATCATAATATACTTAAAGGTCTACAAAATACATATTTGTATATGCTAATATGTCAATTATCAGGTATACAATTTTATGCGATGTATTCTTCAAGTTATTTGAATTTTTTAGATGAATTACAAAGGGTTGTCTTTATCAATTATTATATAGTATGTGTTAGAATTGACGAATTAGATTTAATATAGTATTTAATATATTATGTCTGCTTCCCGTAGTTCTTCAATAATAGAAACTAACTCATTAGTATAATCATTATGTCCAGATTGTTGTAACTCCAGTAACAACTTTAATCTCTCAACTAATACGTTTGGATCATTCCAATGTTTATATTCCGGTTTTGCAAGGTTGAGTTTCATTAGGCCATTTCCACTATGTGTATCCCCAACCAATTGTTTAATAATATTCTTATATTTGTAGCCTCTGTTTGATTTTACTCGTTCATTAGGTTTATAGTCAACTTTGTATGCATTTGAGTCCAATAAAATTTTCTTATAAATCTCCAGTTCGGAAGCATCATAATTTGTTGGCTTTTGATGAAAGAGTAGTTCAAACAAGCCAACTATTTTGAATTATAACGTATTTTGTACAATAAAACCTGTAATTTAAACTTGCGTTTATAGAATTATTATATAAAAACCCATTCCACGTTCATAATTAACATTATGAACGTAAAACTGTCAAAAACCGTTGCCGTAGTTTGGGTTCAATGGGTTTTGGTTGGTTGTTATAACGTGAAATTGGGTTCATTTGGGTTTGGTGTGGGTTTCGTTTAGGTGCGTTATGTTGATTTATGGTACATCGGGTACATGTTTGCCATAGGTTCCTTTAGTCGCATTATAAATTACTCATTTACAATTTGTCTTGTATATGAATGAACAAGTATCGTGTTATTATTTTGTGAACATACTCGTATTTTATTAATATTATTTATAATAAATATAATGTAACATTCTGATAGTCGTGTTATAATTTTGTGATATGTACTTTTACCCATAATTTTTGTACATAAATAAAATTCTAAATAAAACTGTTAGTACTATTTGAAGAATAAATGGATAGGAAATATATACAATATATGAAAGAAGTTGTATTTACAGTTGTTAATAAATGGGATTAGCATTTTATATATCTTCTACTCTCGTATAAATGTGAAATGTCGAGATGATTTTTTTTAATTTAAAATTATGCTTAGTTACGTTTTATATTGTGCTGATTCGGTCATGTACCTAAAAAACTACAACTCTACAAATCTATGAAAGGAATAATAGGGCAACACTAATTTATTAGAATATATCAATAAGAAAAAAAAAACTATTTATAGGGTATAGACAAATCATGTCTTAGTAGTATAACAAAGACCATGGAAAACGAACAGTTGTTGAAAAAACTTGTTCATTCCCGAAATGAACTGAAGAAAAAATTCGAAAGCATTAAAATGGGAGAGGATGCTAGAACGACAGAACTAAATCGAACATTTAAACCCATAACAGAAGAGCTACAAAAATTAGTTCAAATAAAAAGTGAAAATATTCCTAAGTATTTGACACACAATACTGGAAATGTAGATGTTTCCATGGAACATGAATATACAAGTACTCCTAACAAGAGCTATATACATGAAATTAAAGAAGATGAAACACCAGAAGAGGATGATTTCAATTCAGATTATACACAATACCAACCAAATAACTATGATGAAACAAGAGACGAAACATTTTATTCTGATAATAATGATGACGATGATGATAACATGAATATTTCATATTTGAAACAAAGAAACAAACTGGATACTGTATATGGTCCACATAGGGATATAAACGGAGGTTGGAAATTCGGAGATAAACCATTAAAAATTAACAATGAAAAAATTATCATTGGAAACCAACATTGGGCGCTTACGCCAGGCTTGTTTGAACTACTCTTTCATCAAAAGCCAACAAATTATGATGCTTCCGAACTGGAGATTTATAAGAAAATTTTATTGGACTCAAATGCATACAAGGTTGACTATAAACCTAATGAACGAGTAAAATCAAACAGAGGCTAGAAATATAAGAATATTATAAAACAATTGGTTGGGGATACACATAGTGGAAATGGCCTAATGAAACTCAACCTTGCAAAACCGGAATATAAACATTGGAATGATCCAAACGTATTAGTTGAGAGATTAAAGTTGTTACTGGAGTTACAACAATCTGGGCATAATGATTATACTAATGAGTTAGTATCTATTATTGAAGAACTACGGGAAGCAGACATAATATATTAAATACTATATTAAATCTAATTCGTCAATTCTAACACATACTATATAATAATTGATAAAGACAACCCTTTGTAATTCATCTATAAAATTCAAATAACTTGAAGAATACATCGCATAAAATTGTATACCTGATAATTGACATATTAGCATATAAAAATATGTATTTTGTAGACCTTTAAGTATTCTATGATGTACAATTATCATATAATTACATGCTATGTATAGCCAAACTTATTTTTTAATTAGGACTTGTGGATTTTATTTATGTACAAAAATTATGTGTAAAAGTACATATCACAAAATTATAACACGACTATCAGAATGTTACATTATATTTATTATAAATAATATTAATAAAATACGAGTATGTTCACAAAATAATAACACGATACTTGTTAATTCATATACAAGACAAATTGTAAATGAGTAATTAATAATGCGACTAAAGGAACCTATGGCAAACATGTACCCGATAACGCACCTAAACGAAACCCACACCAAACCCAAATGAACCCAATTTCACGTTATAACAAGCAACCAAAACCCATTGAACCCAAACTACGCCAACGGTTTTTGACAGTTTTACGTTCATAATATTAATTATGAACATGGAATGGGTTTTTATATAATAATTCTATAAACGCAAGTTTAAATTACAGGTTTTATTGTACAAAATACGTTATAATTCAAAATAGTTGCCTGCCAATAATATTACAGCTGATGATTTTTATTTTAATTTATAATGAATATTAATAGGCATTAAAATTATAAATAATTTTTTGGCTTATCAGGTGCAATTCCTATGAAAACATTGAAATTGCTACCTAAGAAAGCGAGAAAACAAAAAATTATATTTGTCGCATATATGTTTGATACATTTTTATTTACCCCTAAAGTATGCACCCAATGTCTGCAGTGATAATCCTTTGCTCTGTATTAGTTTATACATTAGATGTTTCTTATAGGAAATAATTAATACATATATGAGGTTTTCAGTAGAATATATATGTATGGTTTAAAATACAAAGGATTAGCCAAAAGTCATTAAAATGGTCAAAAACTCATTAAAGTATCAAATTACAGTAAACAAATCGTCTGTCCGTCCGTGTATGTGTGAACACGTGCGCTTTTGTTTACAAATAGTGTGTGTGTGATCCTCCGTTCTGAGTATGGCAAAGTATGTGTTTGTGTGTGTGTGTGTCTCCGTTCGCAAACTGTGTTGATCGACGTGTGTGGGCGCGCTCTTGACCTTGAGTATGGCAATGTGTGTGCGTGTGTGTGTGTCCGTTCGGTTTAAGAATATTAGGGATGGCAAACTATGTGGGCATGCGCGGAGCTTACCGAAATGTTTACAAGGGGAAGGGGAACAGATATGTGGAACAAAATATAGGGAATAACAACAACAACATGGTCAGCGATAGAAATGGTCAGGGGCATGAAGAGACAGACGCAATTATGTTTATTTGTTGAGTGTTGGGCATGCGTGGAAAGGGTGGCAAATATGTGGCAAGGGGAAAGGGGGGACAAATAAGGGAAACAAACTATAAACAGCATAATGAATTTCGCTATCTTATGCAACTATGATTAGGAGTGAAAAGGGAAGAGGCAGGAACAAATATGTGTTTACGAAATGTTTGGATCCAAGAGGAAACGGGGGGGAGAGGAATATGTACGCCCTAGCTTTGAGTTTGATGTTTATTTCTGATTATATTAATACCAATGTGTTTATGTTAAATCGAGCATCGTTGAGTGTTGGGCATGCGTGGAAAGGAAGGCAAATATGTGGCAAGGGGAAAGGGGGAACAGATATGTGGAACAAAATATAGGGAATAACAACAACAACAGCATGGTTAGCGATAGAAATGGTCAGCGGCATGAAGAGACAGACGCAGTTATGTTTATTTCTGATCATATCAATACCAATGTGTTTATGTTAAATCGAGCATTGTTGAGTGTTGGACATGCGCGGAGCTTACCGAAATGTTTACAAGGGAAGGGGGACAAATATGGGAAACAAACTATAGGGACTATTGAGAATATCAACAAACAACAACATACATGCATCAATTGTATCGGTAAAAGTGGTCAGCGGTATTAGGAGACAGGCGCATGGATTTGTATGATTTTAAAGACTGATGGGTGCCAAAAATAAAGAGGCGAACACTTGTTGATAAGAACCATTGGACAGAAATATGATAAACAGCATAATGAATTTCGCAATCTTATGCAACTATGATTAGGAGTAAAAAGGGGAAAGACAGGAACAAATATGTGTTTACGAAATGTTTGGATACAAGAGGAAAAGGCGGAGGGGGACATTTTTTTTGCATTCTGGGATACTTTTAATAAACGAACGTAATAATACATGATATTGTCAATACGAGGTATAATTATAATATAAAAGGAATCTATATTCCACTTTCAGTTGAGAGTTCATATCGTAAACTATTCATATCACAACCAGTTGAGTAAAAAGTGATTTTTTACAGTGTATAAGTGATTTT
Source organism: Musca vetustissima (assembly GCF_032173495.1). Classification (NCBI taxonomy): domain Eukaryota; kingdom Metazoa; phylum Arthropoda; class Insecta; order Diptera; family Muscidae; genus Musca; species Musca vetustissima. Next base: position 10,348 of record NW_026888696.1, read on the forward strand.
CAATACTTTCTGCAAAACCAAAAAGAGACTCAGAGTGAAAAGTGAACGAAAGTTATAAAGTTATAAAAATAGACTAAAAGTGAGAAAAAACATTGAAACGTATTTACAATGGAAAGCTTCCAATGCAATTTCTGCTCAAAAGCGTTGAGTTCTAAAGCTGCACTTAAAAAGCATTTGATGTTACATAAAGTTTGTGAAATATGTAAGAAAATGTTTGCAAACAAGTGGGCTTTAAAATTACATTATGAAGTGTATCACCCAAATTTTTATCAACTGAAAAATGAAGCTGTGAATCAACTACCTTCAGGAACATGACAGAGACACCAACAGATACAACAATCAAACCAACAACAAAATAAAATTGAAGGCATGAAACAAGGAACGACTTCTGGTGTAAATAGCGATATGATGCTAGTAAGGAGTGGATTCAATAATAGAATCCAAACCTTTCAATATAAAATAACAGAAGATACAATAGAAGTTGATTTAATATTTCAGGGGGCAAAAGCATCCCTTATTAATCAACTTCAAGAAGCACTAAATCGTCATTACAGAATCAAATTTAATTTAGAGTTGGGTGGAGAATATGTTAAACCTTGTAACGAGAACATAATAATTAAAAAAATATACCACAACTCAAAAATGATGGAACTTGAAAGAGCTGATAACATTGACAATATATTAAATGATCATTTTGATTACATAAAAACGAAGATGTCCGAGTTCCAAGAACGGGATTCCGGTTGGGCCCTGTTAAAGGTTTTCAGTTTGAAAATCAACATTAACAAGCATTCACCCATAAGAGGTTCCCAATATATACCCACACCTAAAGAACTAAAAAATAAAAGAGCCTGTATCAATATTTATAATGGAGACATTTACTGTTTCAAATGGTGTTTGATAGCGGCATTGGAAACTTCACAACCATTAAATCCGTCAAAATGTTCTTCATACGCCATAGATAATATTAATTCATCTATTATTACGTTGCAAAATGGTTTAACACTAAACTTTGAAGGAATAGAATTTCCGATGGAACTAAAGTATATAAAATTGTTTGAAGAAAAAAATCCTAACATTAGTGTAAACGTTTTTGGTTATGAGTATTCTTCAAAATCAGTCGTTGGACCTTATTATATTACGAAACAAGAAAAGGACAAACATGTTAACTTGCTGCTATTAGAAAACGATGGAAAATCTCACTACATTCTAATCAAATCTTTATCTAGGTGAGTTTTACATTTAAATAAACAATTTTTAAATATTATACTAATTATTTTTTTTATTTTAGGTTGGTAAATAATCAGTTAACGAATTGCAGAAGGCGTTTACACATTTGCAATCAGTGTTATATACAGGTAGGGATGCAGCAGAAAAATTTGTTGAAATGTTAAATTCTAAGTGTAGGGAAATTTTTAATACGTATTTGAGTGTTAAAAAACCAATGACGCCATTAACGCCATCTCAACAAAAATTCATTCCAAAGAATTGGGTTTAAGGTTCATGATCACATATTTTAGGGGAGCTGCACAAAGAGTGCAATATAAATTATACAGTTCCAACATTCATTCCAATTTTATTCCACAATTTTTCTGGATACGATTGCCATCTTTTTATAAAAGAACTAATTAAATACATCCCTAGTAAGAAAACTAATTTAATTCCACAAAATAAAGAATTTAAACTTGCGTTTATAGAATTATTATATAAAAACCCATTCCACGTTCATAATTAATATTA
>NW_026888697.1:0-11845 GCF_032173495.1 Musca vetustissima
CTGGTCTATGAAAAAAGGCTCTCATTTAGATTTCCTCTATGCTCTACTAAGGCGTGGATATTTTAAATAATTTTTTTCGGGCTCTACATAAGGCCTTCATGGAGAAACATTGTCTTCTCGGCAGCAGAAAACATGGTCGTTAGCAGTACCAGATTCAAGCATCTCGATATACACAAGGCCACCTGGATTTCTCCTGATCAATCAACGAGAAATCAAATTGATCATGTTGGGTTACCAGCCGAACTATTCAAGATTGGTGGTCAGATGCTGGTCAGGAGCATGCACCAGCTGATTAATACTATTTGGCTAGAGGAATATGCCTGCCCAATGATTGGAACCTCAGCATCCTGTGTCGCGTGCACAAAAAAGAGACAAGACGATATGTGCCAACTACAGAGGAATTAGCCTTCTTCCCATCGCATATAAAGTGCTATCCAGTGTGCTGTGTGAACGATTCAAGTCCATGGTCAATGACATTATTGGACCATAGCAATACGGCTTCAGACCTGGCAAATCCACCATTGACCAGATTTTCACTCTGCGACAAATCCTGGAAAAGACCCAGGAAAAACACATCGACACATTTCAACTTTTCCTCGACTACAAAGCCGCATTCGACAGCCCTATCCATTCAGGGGTGTTTAAAGCCATGTCTGCGTTCGGCATTCCTGCAAAATTAATTCGGATATGCAGGATAACTTTAAGTGGCACAAGGTCAGCAGTTAAAGTCGGAAAGGATCTATCGGAGCTCTTCAATACTGAACGATGATTCAGACAAGGTTACAGTTTTTCTTGTGATCTTTTTAACATCTTGCTGGAAAAGGTCATACGAGACGCAAATGTGACGCAACACATGTTACTCGCCTACGCCGATGACATCGATATAATGGGTCGAACAGCTCGCTTTTGAACAAATTGAAAAGGAGTCTGCCAAAGTGTGTCTGGCAGTAAACGTCGAGAAGACCAAGCTGATGGTATCAAAGCGCCAGTAGACGTCTAGTAGACTCGGACCAACTATGGAACTTGAGAACTACTGCTTCGACGTAGTTAAAGATTTTATATACCTTGGTAGGTACCGCCATAAGTAAAACGAATGACATCAGTTTTGAAATTCAGAGAAGGATTGTGATGACCAACAGATGCTACTATGGTCTAAGTAAGCAGTTTAGTAACAAGGCCACATCCCGCCAGACCAAACTCAGACTCTACAAAACGCTGATACTACCCGTGCTGGTATATGTGCATCTGAAGCATGGGTACTTGCGCAAGCAGATGAGTCATCTCTTGGGGTGTTTGAAAGAAAAATTCTCTGAAAGATCTACGGGCCGATCTGCGTCGACGGTGAATATCGGTGTCGAATGAACCACGAACTTTACAATTTATACAAGGATATCGACATAGTCAGTCGTATTGAGCTGCAGCGATTGCAGTGGCTAGATCATATTGTGCGAATGAATGAGAATGTCCCAGCCTACTGATGGTTCCCGTAGAAGGGGAAGGCCACGAATTAGATGGAAAGACCAAGTAGAAAACAACATCTTGGAACGTGGTCTTCCAAATTGCTGGAGATGCGCACAAGATCGACGCGCTTGGAAATCTTTTTTAAGCTCGGCTTATGGAACAATCGTTCTGCGACAAGCCAGCTAAGTAAGTAAGTATTTTTTTTTAATATCCATTGAATTGAAGTTCCACATCCGCAATTAAAAAAAAAAAACAAAACACCGCAAAATTCACTTTCAACAACAAAAGACCACAACATATTTTCAAGATCACCAACACCACCAACTATGTTTAAGTGTTAGAGTCCACAACAGTCATTGCGCCAAAGTTTTTGAATTTTTTGAAATGACATCATATCCTTGTGTGGTTTTGTTGTTTTTTCGCAAACATCATTTTGTGTAAATCATTCAAATTTCAAATACTTTTTTTATTTAGTGAACAACAAAATTCAATTTATTTGACAGCTTGGATAATGTCATTCAAATTTCGCGGTCTTTGTCAGTAGCTCTACAACATTTTAAATTCATTAGGAGTCATAAAATGACCGTTAAGTGTCAATTAATTAAGAAATGCCCTCACCAGCTAACCAATGAACCTCAACTCAAACCAAAAGATAAACTTCATCAACAATTAAAAGTTTAATGACATTTATTGTCATTGCTTAATGAATCTAACAAACAGAAATATTTGTATTTGAAAATAAATAATTCAATTATGAAATCACCAACAAAAAGGGGACCACAAACATATGGGCTCCAAAATATCTTTGAAATTGCCATTTTGAGATGATCTCATGTTTAGTGGGAGACACATGTCAGTGTATTTTGGAATGTGATTAAATTTAATTAAAAAAAAATACGTTACAATATAAATTCAGATATAGGTCCGAATTTCAATCATATATTTCAGCAAATTCGTACAGGTTCCACATTATTTCCTTTAGCACATTTCGAACACATAAGTACATATTTTCAACACTACCTCCATACCATACCTCCAGTACCAATTAGTACCAAAAATCCTTTAAGGGGATCCCAACCATTCTCGGGGTCAACTTTTGTTTTGATTTAATTAGAATCTACAGTAATTCAAGAATGTCCCTACAAAATTTCAAGTGATAATCTCAAGAACTCTTGAAGATATATCCGACGGATAAAGGGTTTCTCAAACTTAAAGCGCGTTTTTCTCTTTTGCGAATGGCGGGCACGATAACTCAAAAACTAATAACCCAATCGATTCCAAATTTTTACACGTATCTCAGTGAGTGTATAGCTATCGTATGAACTAGGATAAAGTCAATCGGTGAAGATCTTCCTTATTTTTTAACTTGGTTTTTGGTCAAAAATCGGCGATTTTCCAAAAATATTTTTTCAAAGGTCCGCCATTTTGTTAATTTTAGTTCATACGATCCTAGTTCATACGAGAGCCAGACAGGTACTCTTTCTAAAACCGTTGGAATTTTCGGATTCCGATGTTCCAGTGAGGAGTTATCATGCCCGCCATAAAAAATAAGAACTTTTCTGTAATTACAAAAAACAATAACAAAATTTTTTTGTAAATTATTTTTCTTCTCTTTTAAATCTTCAAATATATATGTGCAAAGTTACAAAACTGAACAAGCATTGGTATTGATTTACCAGCCCATTGAAAATCTTGAAATATTAAAATCGAGAATGGGGGGTTCCCTTAACACATCTTTCTAACTCTCCGTCAGTGACCCACATTTTAAATTTTTTGGTTTCCAGTTCGCTCCGTTATCCAAATCCAAATGGTTCTAAATTTTGTGAATTTTCTATTCTATTTACTATTTGTACACATAAATTCGAGTTTCCGAAGTTGTTTCCATAGCTCTACATGCTACACTTCAACAGTAATCTAAATTCCAAATCTCAGGATTCAAGCAAAACCAAATTGTTCCAAATTTAGTAACATTTAGTACTTTTCATACTCATAAGTAAAAATTTCCAAAACTACATCAATCTTACACTCTAACAGGAATCTTATTTCCACCAAAGTCCAACTTGTACCAAATTTAGTATTTTCGTATCATAATTATATTCAGATTTGATTCCATTCTGTACTTTTTGTACCCATGTTTCAAAACCTATCTCAATATTCCAAACCTACATTCAAATATTAATCATAAATCCAAATTTAAGAATTCCAGCTCTGTCTGTTCACCAAATTGTACCAGTTTTGGTACCATTCTGCATTTTTCCTACACTCCCACAATCACCTAAGTTGCAACTTTCAGGATTCGAGTTCTACCCGTTCACCAAAGTCCAAATTGGAGCAAATTTAACGCTTTTTGTACTCATAAATACGAATTTCCAGAACTACTTCAGCCATGCACTCCAATAATAAATTTAAATCCACATTTAAAGATTCCAGCTCTATTCGTTCACCAACATCCAAATTGTACCAAATTCCAGTCCTATACGTTCACATAGATCCAAATTGTAACATATTTAGTACCATTTAATAATTATCCCAATTTGAAGACTCCAGCTCTACCTGTTCACATAAATTCAACTTGCACCAAATTTAGTACTTTTCGTACACATATGTACGATTTGTTTAGGCTACCACAATACTGTATTCCAATAGTAGTCCTAATTCCTCTTTTCAGGATATCATCTCTATACACTCAACAAAATGCAAATAGTACCAAATTTAGTAAAGTTTTGTACTTTTAAATACATATAAGTACGAATTTCTTAAACAATTTCCATACATCAACACTACTTCTCAATATAAAATTTCAAGATTCTAGTTTTATATGTGCAATATATATAGAACACTTAGAACTAAATTTAGTACTCTTCGTACGAATTTCCAAAACCCCTTTTGCACATCTTTCTAACATTCCATCAGTGACCCACATTCCAAATTTCAGAATTCTAGCTCCTCCCGTTCGCCTAATACAAAAAGTACCATATTTGGTACATTTTCGTACCCTTCTAGTTTGGATTTTCCAAAAACCCAGTTCAACCCACTCTTAAATTTTCAAGTTTCTAGCTTTATCCGTTTCGTCTGGACACTTTTATATATTAAGATATATTTTTAAAAATTATCCAAGACGAGGATTTATAAAGAAATATTTATTAAAAAAGTGTTTTTAAGCGATTTGATATTTTTCACCTTTGTTTTGATATCATCTTCTTCTTCTTTTTGTCTTTCACCCAGTTTTAATGGCCATAATTAAAAATTTAGTGTTCATATTCATCCCCACATAAAAGAAAAAAACTACTAAAAGGTGACAGAGGTTGGGATGGCCGGGTCTATTTGCTTGGATGATATTTTCATAAAAGCGTCACAAAAGGTGGTGGAACCAACCAACAAAAAACAACGGTAATTTGTAATACTCTGGTAAAAATAATATCCAAGAGCATTTACGACGATATGATACAGAGCAAATGAAGATGACTGACTGGCTGGCTGTCTTTCGTTGGGTAATTACAATTTTTTGTAATTATTCAAATATCACAGGCCATAAAAAGAAAGCAGTCCGAGTTTTTTTTTTTTTTTTTTGGGTGAAATGACATTTCAAGTTGCTGATGGGGCATTAGAAAATTTTTCCAAAATTTATTTTTCTAAAGAAAATTTTCTTTTTTGGTTTTAATTTTCATAAAAGGAATGAGGGGTGGGGAATGAAGATGCTAAATATTTTACATGTTTACATACGAAAGATGAGATAACAACTTCCATGAATTACGATGAAAAAAATTAGGGCGCAACAGATTTAATATATGTATATGTAAGTATGTTTGTCGCTGTATTAACATAACCCAGTTAAAATACATCTTCTGGGTTAGGTGTGATTTTTGTGGAGAGGAAGTTGTTAGAGATTTTTATGGAAATTTTTCGTAAGGTAATAAACTATGACCTTGACCGAAAATGTTATTTTTTTGAATTTGAAGCTCCCACGTTGTGTGCAATTAAAGCCGGCTCTACTTTGGGTTTAAATGAAGCAGGCCTTGCGTTGGGCGTCAATAAAGAAAGCTCCTTGGGTTTCAATGAGGCTTTTGTTTGTTGGTGTTGTCGTCGGCTTTTACTTATAGGTCGTAGTTCGTGGCCCACGTTGGGCGCCAATGAAGAAGCTCCCACGTTGGGTGTCAATGATGACGGCTTTGCTTTGGGTTTAAATGAAGCAGCCCCCACGTTGGGCGCCAATGTTGCAGCTCGTGAGCGGAACTGGTATGGCTTCATACGAAACAACAACTTTAAATTTTTACGTGCAAACCGAAGGATATATAGAGACTTTGGTGCACCATTTGCAAAAAATCGGACGAAAATATATATGGGAGCTATATCTAAATCTGAACCGATTTTCACGAAATTTAACACATATCGTTCTAGACATAATTCATAATTCGCTATGCCAAATTTCGTGCAAATACAGTATAAACTTGATAATCCGGACCTCGACAATCCGGATTATTCGGTAATCCGGACTGCATTTCACAACCCATTGCGTATCCTATAATCCGGATTGATTGACCTATTTGACTCAAAAATCCGGATTGTAAAGATACGTTACTTTTTATTTTAATAAAAAAATCGTTGCAAATTTAATTGAAAATGGTACCTATTATATTCAAAGTTCATATTTTTGAAATGAATAATTTTCATTTTTAATAAAAACATAAAATAATTAAATTATAACCAAATTAATATAAATTTAAACCAATTAATAAAACTCGATAATCCGGAAATCTCGGTAATCCGGATTGGGGTCTGCAATCAATTATCCGGATTAGCGAGTTTTTACTGTAGAAGGATATATAGGGATTTTGGTGCACCATTTACATAAAATCGGATGAAAAATATATTGGTGCACGTTGGGCGCCAATGGAGCAGCTCGTGAGCGGAGCTGGTATGGCTTCATCCAAAACAACAAGATTAACTTTTTACGTGCAAATCGAAGGATATATAGAGACTTTGGTGCACCATTTGCAAAAAATCGGACGAAAATATATATGGGAGCTATATCTAAATCTGAACCGATTTTCACGAAATTTAGCACACATTGTTTTAGGCTTAATTCAGTACGTTACGCCAAATTTCGGGAAAATTAAAGGATATACAGGGACTTTGGTGCAATATTTACCTAAAATCGGACGAAAATATATATGGGAGCTATATCTAAATCGTATCCGATTATTAACACATATCGTTCTAGACTTAATTCACTTCGCTATGCTAAATTTCGTGCAAATAGAAGGATATATAGGGATTTTTGTGCACCATTTACATAAAATCGGATGAAAAATATATTGACGCATGTTGGGCGCCAATGGAGCAGCTCTTGGGCGGAGCTGGTATGGCTTCATTCGTTACAACAAGTTTAACTTTTTACTCCTTGTTTAGGAATTGCTTTCAGCTTATGATCTCAGTACATCAACTTGGGCAAGCGTGGGTAATGATCTTAAGCCTTCTGTCTTCGCTAAACGAATCCGAGTCGGGGAGTCCGGACTCGGAGTGTAGCGATTTTATTGAAATTAGATTGAGCTTAGATACTCCTTATGAGAAGCAAGATCTTCGTCTAGTATTGGTATATGGTACTATTTTATTAAAAAAAATATTTTTTTTAAATTTAACAAAACTTGGATTTTTTGAAATAATATTTTTTAAAAATTTACCAAGGGTGGATTTATTTAAATATATATTTTTTAATTTTTCAAAGGCCTGGATTTATTAAAAAATATTTTTTTAACAATTTACCAAGGTGTGGATTAATTAAAAAAAATATTTTTTTAATTTTTTCCAAAAAATTCTTCCCAACTTTGACATTTCCAGTTACGAAAAATTCCAAACTTCCGCAGCACAAAAAAAATAATTGTTCAAAAATATTTCTACCACACAAAAATCTGTTACATTCTCAATTAAATATTGAAACCGCAGGCAACAACAAATGAACAGATGTACAAGAAGTAATTCAAAACCATTGCATACCAATGTTCCAATAGTTGTGTTGCTCCCCCCTTCCTCCATCTTGCACCCTATTAGACTAGGCTAAAGCATGCGGAACGTAAAACAAGTTCAAATACAAGCCAATACCGATTAAAAAATTTAAAAAAACAACAACTACTTAGTTTTTGCACCAAAGCATATTAAAATAAAAAAATGAAAAAAAAACAATGATGGATAAGCCAAATAGATAGCAAATTTTATGGCCAGGTTAATTGTTTTAGCCGTTGGCGTTTCGAAAAAGTGTTTTGAGTTGCGTTTTTGTATTTTTTTTTTTTTTTTTTGAATTGTAGTTTTACTTTGAAGATCGCACTAGTTTTTGGTTTCCATTTTCCATATCGTGATGTTGGAACTAATATTTTGTTGTTCATTTCGTTTCGTTTGTCTGTCTGTCCATCTGTCCGACTGTCGTAATGAAATTGTACAATTTTCATTGCTATATAATTATGGCATAAAACGCACGCACATACATTCGTACATACAGTCGTAGGCTACTAAATATTATTGCCGAGTTATTACAAACGTACACCCAATAATCGCTTAAATCAAAAACAACAAAAACTTTTTTTTTTAATTGCAGTCAAAGTTCGGAACAAAGCACTGAATATTGCATTAAAAAAATCATATGTTGGGTACAAGGCGTGGATTTTTAAAAATTATTTTTTCAAGCACCCAACAAGGCGTGGATTTTTAAAAATTATTTTTTCAAGTACCCAACAAGACGTGGATTTTAAGAATCCAAAAAGACAAGCTTTTTTATAAAAATATTTTTTTTATGAATTTCCTTATCGAAAAAAAAATATTTTTTTTATGAATTTCCTTATCGAAAAAAAATATTCATTTTGCATTTTCTTCCTTCCTCTTTTTTGTTTGTTTTGTTTTCGCATCACATTTGAATTGCACGAAAATTATTATGAAATAAAATAAACTGTAAACGTGCAAATAAATAGTTGCTGACGCCGCCCCGAGGGGGTTAGTTCAAACTGGGAGGTCGAACTCTGTGCTGAGTGGCAGTGTTGACTTCAAAATGTTCAGTTGGATGCTGGTAATTGCACTTTTCATTTTGGCATTTCAAATTCATTTCCGTTGTTGTTGGAAAATCGGGTTTCTTCTGTTAGCGATGACTTAAAGTGCAAACCGATTTTTAATTTAAATGGTGGAAAACAAAAAAATCTCACAGGCTATGATTTTTTTATTTTGATTAAAATGCAATGAAAACTAAATTGATGAATATGGATTGCGTGTGGAATGGGGGTTTGAAAGTATTTATTTATTTATTTTTTTTTTAATTGTAATGGCATGGATTTTGCTTTTGGATTTCAAAACATTGTTGCACAAAAAACAAAAATTGCTAATCGTGACTAGCTTGATTGTATCGGATGAGAGTGTTTTCAACAAGCTTTTATTACCGTCATCAACATCTGTAGTTATTTACCCCTTTTTTTTCAGAGGTTATTCTGAAAATCGAATGTCAAAACGTTGTGTGGCCATCAGTTTGAAAATTTTTTTTATGATTTTACGCTTTTTTGAGTTGAGTGGATCTGTTTTTTTTTTTAATGCAGTAATACTCATCTTTTAACCTTAATTGTCCGCTTGTTGCTTACAGCAAAAATTAAAGGTCGTTTTAAATATTAGACCAGTTAATGAGAGGCCTTAATTATATTTTTACAAAACTCATTTTATGTGGCCTGAATATTTTTTTTTCATTCTGAAAAATTTACAGGTATTTATATTTGGACTATATAAGGTCACATTGCGAATGTTGTCTTGGGGGAAAGTTAATATTTGTCAAAAAATATATTTTTTTAAATCGGATCCTTGTCTAGCCACTACAAAAAATATTTTTTTTAATCCACGCCAATTTTGTTCTTTATTAAGTCCACGCCTTCGAAGATTCTTAAAAAAAAATATTTTTTAAATCCATTCCTTAGACAATTCTAAAAAAAGATTTTTTTTTAATTCTTTCCTTAGACAATTCTAAAAAAAATATTTGTTTATACCCTCCACCGAAGTATTGAGGGTATTGAGGTAAAATTCTATGACGATTTAAGGATGTCCGTCTGTCCGTCTGTTGCAAACACTCTAGCGTCTAAACGAATTGTGATAGAGCGCCAAAATATTGCATAGAGTCGTCTTTCGTCAACAGGCAGGTCAAGTTCGAAGATGGGCTATATCGGTCCACGTTTAGGCATAGCTCCCATATATGGGTACCCCAAAATTTTCGGTATTTTGAGGTTCTTGAACGCGCCGAACTGGCTGAATTCGAACTGGCCGAATTCGCTGAAATTTGTTACATTGGGTTCTCATTTGGTGCCAAATATCTAAACTAAAAATTATAAATATAAAGGTGCCTCCAATTTCCGGTATTTTGGGGGTTTTTGTCTGTTATTTAGTACTTTAAGTTCTTATTGGGTAGCAAATCTCTCCACTAAAAATTATAAATATAGGTCCATTTTTTTCTGGTAGCCCTCCATATAAGGGTACCCCAAATTTTCGGTATTTTGAGGTTCTTAAGCGCGTTTTTCAACCGAATTCGATGTAATTTGGTATTTTGTAGTCGTATGTGGTAACAAATCACCCTACCAAAAATTATTAATATTCACTCCCTTTAGGGGAAGTCCCCATATAACCCGCTTTTTATACCCTTCACCACTCTGTGGTACAGGGTATTATATCTTTCAATTTGCACGAAATTTGGCATAACGTACTGAATGGCGTCTATAATAATGTGTGCTAAGTTTCCTGTAAATCGGTTCAGATTTGAATATAGCTCCCATATACATTTTCGTCCGATTTAAGATAAATGGCGCACCAAAGTACCTATATATCTTTCGATTTGCACGAAATTTGGCATAGGGTACTGAATTGAGTGTAGAAGAATGTGTGCTATATTTCGTGAAAATCGGTTCAGTATATATATATATATATATATATATATATTTATATATATTCGTCCGATTGTATGTAAATGGTGCACCAAAGTCCCTATATATCTTTCGATTTGCACGAAATTTGCCATAGCGTAATGAATTGAGTGTTTTTTTTTTGCTTTTAAGAATTTTTATATTTTCTATTAGAAAAGTGAATAAACTCAAAATATGTATTTGAAGTAGCCCAAAAGAAATATTTGCTTTTATGATTATGGTTATGTCTATTATTTAATTTTACTTTATTACCAGGCTAGTCATCAACCCCTAATGCCACTTCCCCCTTCTCTATTTTATACATCATTTTAATATTTTTTTATTATTTTATTTTTTCTTTAATGTTCGTTGTTTTAGGTCTATGTGTAGCAGAAAGCCATAACTGTTTTATTTTGCACACCCAACTACGAAAAAAAATAGAAAAACCTACATACACGCAGCTGAAAACTAAATTACCAACAACAATATGATAATCATTCCAGCAAAGGTGGTTCACATTTGCAACCCACCTGACCCACCAAAAAACAAAAACAAGACAACCATAAAAAATACATGCAACTTTTCGAGTGAACTCGTTGCCCAAAATAGCGTAGCGAAACTTTGTAGGAAAAAAGAAAAGAAAACCAAAAAACCGAAATCCACCTTTTTGAAAAAGGTGTAACTGACATATCGTATCAGCACCACCAACCAACCAAGCAACCTTACCTTACCTTAAAGAGGTGTAGGTGCTGTAAAAGGGAGGTAAAGATATCACCAAGAAAAAAAATTCAAAAAGAAACCATTAATCATTAGAAAGAGAAAATTATGTGAGCTACTGCTGTCGGTTTTCTTTCGGTTAAATAATGCGTATGTTTGACAAGTGGTGTTAGCATACTATGGGAGGAGGGCAGAATATATAAATAGAGTTTCTTTACGAAATAAAGCCTCTTTATTGACATGATATAACCTTTTCCTATAGGAAAACATTTTTAAACGATTTTTATCCGAAAAAAAAAATTTCCCAATGAAGACAATTATTCCGATTTAATTTTCTTTTATTTATTTCTAAATTTTTCCCAATTGATGTCAATTGTTTTAAATTTTTTTTATAAAGTTTGTAGGTCGGTTTTATGAAAATAGTGTTTTTGTAATAATTGTATATTAATTATATTTCAACGACATAAAGTTATTAAGTAATATATATATATATATATATTTCTCATAATTCTGGTAGTTACATAAAAATCCAAAGCAAACCACAAAAAATTATAACTCTTTCAGAGTAACATAATTTTTTTAATATTTATTTTTGAAATAATTAAAAAGCAATTAACTGTTTTTTTGTGGAAATCTAACCCCAAAGAAGAAACAAAAACAAACGGAATCAAAAAATTCGTAAACAAAAAATTATGCGTGTCTTTTGAACTGGTCAGGCTGCGAGACAGACCAAGGCGGAAAAATCATGAAATGCG
>NW_026888698.1:0-12000 GCF_032173495.1 Musca vetustissima
GGCATATCGGTCCACGTTTAGGCATAGCCCCCATATAAGGGTACCCCCCAATTTTCGGTATTTAGAGGTTCTTGAGCGTGTTTTTTAACTGAATTCGCTGAAATTTGGTACATTGAGTTTTTATTGGGTAGCAAATCTCTCAACTAAAAATTATAAATATGGGTCCATTTTTTCGGATTGCCCCCATATAAGGGTACCCCTAATTTTGAGGTATTTTGATCGCATTTTTTGACCGAATTCGCTGAAATTCGGTACAGAGGGTTCTTATTGGGTACCAAATTTCCCCACTAAAAATTATAAATATAGGTCCACTTTTTCTGGTAGTCCCCATATAAGGGTACCTCCCAATTTCCAGTTTTTGGGGGGTTTTGACCGGATTTTTTCACCGAATTGACTACAATTTAGTAATTTGAGTTCTTATTGGGTAGCAAATCTCTCCACAAAAAATTATAAATATAGGTCAATTTTTTCGGGTACCCCCATATTTTCGATATTTGGAGGTCCATTTTTTCGGATTGCCCCCATATAAGGGTACCCCTAATTTTGAGGTATTTTGATCGCATTTTTTGACCGAATTCGCTGAAATTCGGTACAGAGGGTTCTTATTGGGTACCAAATTTCCCCACTAAAAATTATAAATATAGGTCCACTTTTTCTGGTAGTCCCCATATAAGGGTACCTCCCAATTTCCAGTTTTTGGGGGGTTTTGACCGGATTTTTTCACCGAATTGACTACAATTTAGTAATTTGAGTTCTTATTGGGTAGCAAATCTCTCCACTAAAAATTATAAATATAGGTCAATTTTTTCGGGTAGCCCCCATATTTTCGATATTTGGAGGTTCTTGAGCGCGTTTTTCATACCATATACCGACCATTAATTAGGCATAGCCCTCATATAATGATATCCCCAAATATTCACTATTTCCTACACTATGTAATCAAAATTGTTCCCCCTTTAGGCATACTCTCATATAACTTTGTAACCTAAATTACAGTAGTTTGAGGATTTCATACTCTACCATGCGTTATCAATATCAGTCCACTTTTTGGATCCTACAGATTTTGGGAAAAATCCCCATTAAAAATTGCTGAAGTTTGTATTTGGTGTCGTATTTTAATCATCCTCCGTACCCAGCTTCTGGCAAATATTTTTACACTAAATTAAAAGGAGCAACCAATTTCAGGTATTCCGAATGCGCACTTCTTGTTGTCCAAATTTAACGATGTTTTTACTTTTGAAGGGGACTTAATGTTGGACTTAATCCATGATGATTTAAATAGACATAACGGATATATGGTTATATTGTAGAAATTATGCAATGATCAAGAGTCTCAATGAAACCAGACGCATTATCCAAGAAATTTGAGGAATTCGATGCTTTAAAATAGACCCATTATAAGGAACCCACTTTTTTGGCAGTAATTTGTTATTTCGGGTTTTCAGAGGATAAAATATTTCATTTATCTTTTGGTTTAGTTTAAAAAAATTTAGACCAAATTTAAAATCTTTTTTTATCAGGAGAAAAATCTATGTCGAATTTGTTATAAAATGTTCGGTCCGCCCCATTTGTTCAGCCTAACATTCATTCCGTTTGCACGTTGATTAATTACATCACTTTAAAAAATCTCCCAATTTAAGACCCAGTACAACGATACCTTCGGATTTTCGATATTTTATTGTTTCTGGAAATGTTTCCAAACAAATTGATTCTGGTTTGACATTTCGAGATTTGATTGGCTTACAAATTTGATTGCCAAAAATGATTTCGATATTATTTTATTTCTCTTATGAAATATTCAATATACATATTCAAAATTTTACATTTCTTTGAAAATCGTTTAAATTTCAATCACAGGTCTTTAATGAAAAAATGTTATCGTAATTTAAAACAAAAGTAATTCCAAACATTTATTTTGTGCTCCTCATAGCAGATTCAGATAATCTTCAAATTCTTCAAAAGTTATTATTTACAAAAATTGTTTCGCATTAATAATATATCACAAAAACCGAAACAAATGAATACAAAAACATTGAAACAAAAGTATTGAAAAAAATTATTATAAATAAATATATAAATTTATGAATACAATTCATAAAATAACATGGTTAGAGTAAATAAAACGTAAAAAAATTATTGAAAAAAAAAACAAAATTAATTAAAAAACAACAAAGCTACAAGAAATACTCAAAACAAATGTTTTTAACAATTGAAAAAAAAAACGTAAATAAAAAAGTATATACATAAATAAATCAAATCAATCAACACAAACACACACACATACATTAAGTTCAAAAATATAATGAAATAAAAACAATAAAAAAATATTTATATATAATTTGCTAAAATGACCTCAAATACATTTTCGTCTAAACATAGTTACCCTAATTTCTTTGCCTAATAATATAATTGATAATTATTTAAATTTTCCCTAGGAACATATTTTCGAATATATAAAAAATATTCTTTGTTTATATTTTCACATAGCTATTTGGCATACACATACATATATTTTCCCCCGGTTTTTAATTTTGTAAGAAATTCTTAAGTGAAATTTTCATGGATATTAGTTAAAATATAAACAATATACAATTTTAAAATATAAATATTATTATTATTATTATTAAAATTATTGTAATTATAATTGATATTATGTATTGTAATAGCGTCTATTAGTTATTAAGTGTAATTAATTAAATAATTTAGTAAATATATTTAAATATATAGATCGATAATGAAAAAAAAACAGCTAAAGTCTTAAAATGTTTATCAATAAAACAACAGTGAATAAATTAAAAAAATAAATAATCGAAATATAATTTAATGATGTCTTTTTATACCCAAAAAGGGTTATGTTTGTAAATGGTAAGTATCGAGTAAAAATTGGTAGGGCTTATAGAAATCTGAACAAAATTCAACAAAACTTAATGCACGTCATTCTAAGCTCAATGCGGAGCACTGTGCAGAATTTTGTCGCAAGGGGCACACTTTGGGCATACATCTAAATCTGAATGGATTTAAACATAAAACATAATACACCATTGTGAAATCGAACGAAAATATAGAGTTATATGACAGATATATCTAAATCTGTACCGATTTCATCCAGTTTCAATAGGGACCGTCCTTGGGACCAATAAATGAACTATGCCAACTTTCATCTCTTTTGGATAATAAATGAAACCTATACATTAACCCTTTCAGTGTTTTTGTCGAATATATTCGACATTTAAAAATTCTCTCTTTCTTTGCGATTTTAGGGTTATCCTATGTATCGTTAACTTTAATGCAGTGATGCACACGGTGAGAGGATGACAATTTGTTAATGTATGTGTGAGACTAGCACACAAAGTTAAAGCGGGCCACACACGTTAAGCATGTGCTTTCCATCGGTGTGAATTAAATTAAAAAAAAAATTAAATAAATAAAATTGATCGGTCTTTTTTGCGTCGTCACTATTGCGAACCATCTTCATTTTTTAAAAACCAAAGTTTTGTTGATTCATTTGTGGCCTATCAGCTTCACACCGATCAAACGTACTTGTTTGACGTGTGTGGGGCGCTTACTTGTTGAAGTCTCAACAATGACTAAAGAAATGAGCGTAAGAATCCGTGTGAGTTGAGCAGACCGCTAGAGTGCATGGGCGTGCATCCCTGCTTTAATGTTTTTGTTTTTGCTGAAAAACAGACGAACCTGTCCGAGGGTAAAAATGGAAATTGCGTTTTTTTTCTAAACTCTATGCCTTTATATGATTTTAAGTACAAACTTTTAGATTTTTATTCCGACAAAAATTTTTTTTGACACTGAAAGGGTTAATAATAACACAGGGTTATTCCTTTCATCATTTTAAATTTTGACCCAGCCTTTACACATGGTAATATTTTTACGTATCCTAAATCAAGCCCGAAAATGGGACCAGCTTCGGGTAGCTGCTCCAAGAAGCGTCAACAATCCAATTTTAAGGGAATGGAATGTCCGATCGGACCTAAGCTCTGCACATAGTAGATTTTTTAAGGAATATATTTTCAAGACACACTAAGATTTTTAAATAATATTTTCTCAAGGACCACAGATAGGCGTAGATTTCTTTAAACAATATTCTACGAAGCTCACTATAGGCGTTAATTTATTCAAAAATATGTTTAAAAGGCCTACTGTAGGCACGGACTTTTTGATAAATATTCGACATAGCCGTGAATTTTTAAATAATATTTTCAAGGCCATCTGGCGTGGATTTTTTAAAGAATACTTTTCAAGAACCACAGACTGGCGTGAATTTCTAAACAGACAATTTTTCTTGGACCATGATGGACAGGCGTGAAATTCTAAAATAATATTTTTTTCAAGGATCTCAGACAAGCGAGGATTTTTAACAGAATATGTTTTAAATTACCACTGTGGGTGTGTATTTCTTAAACAATATTTTTTCAGTCCCACTGTGTATTATTTCAGAATATTTTGTAAGCCCCACTATAGGCGTCAATTTTTTAATAATATTTTTTAAATACCTATTGTATGTGTTGATTTTTTAAAGAATAATTTTCAATGCCTACCATAAGCGATAATTTCCTATCATAAACTCGACGCTTAAAGAATATGTTTTAACGTACCACTATAGGCGTGAATTTCTTAAAGAATAAATGCGGATTTTTTAAAGAATATTTGTCCAAGGCCTACCATATGCGTTGATTTCCTAATGTATATTTTTTCAAGGCCTACCATAGGCATGGATTTAGTAAAGAATATTTTTCATGGCCACTATAAACATTCATTCTCTATATTTACGATATTTTCATACATTTAGTCCTATTTTACCACCGAAGTAGCTGTAACTTGGCATTCCAAATTATTGTAATGTGAAAAAACTATTTGTCGAAATATTCAATATCGGCCAATAGTTGGACATAACTGCCATATAAATGTCCTGCCCAACATATTCATATTTTATGTTATATCCGCATTTTGCAACCAAATGGCTGTAATAATACCAGGTTCTTGGAGGGTGAGCAATAATTTTCAGAACATTTTCGATATAATGTAGTGATTTTGGTAGTTTGAGGATCTTGGAAGGATTTTCTAACCCAAGTGGCTGTTCCAGGTTCTTGGAATTTTATTTAATTTGCTATTACGTATATCTGGTTAGAAAAAAGAACTGCTTCCCGTCGGTCCACTCCTTTTGGGTGCAATTCCTTTGACCTACGCGAACCAAAGGCCGAGGGTATATATAAGACTGTAACACAGACTGACGCTTGTTTACTTGTCGTAGAGGTCTTGATAGAATCTCAGGTGATCGAATCTCTGAACATATACCAATGGAATAAGAATTGAATATACTCTTCATATTAGATGGTGGAGGGTATTATAACTGAATTATAGTTGGAATTGGTGACATGTTTTTTATAATTATTTTCCAAAGTATTATTATATACTTCAAATCCAACATTAGTATATTTTATATTTTACTTTTATAACAATTTATACATTAATTTAAGCGACATTCCCATCCATGCCACACAAACTCACATTGGACACAACATCAGTATACGTTTGTTGGTATAATGTAACAAACAAATAAAATAATATTTTCAACCACGCCATCGTAAACTTTTAAAGCATAATAAAAACATTAGCATCGTATTATAAATTATCATGAACAATTCGCGTTTTTAGACGAACTTTTGACCTGTGTGATTGATGCATTAAGGGGCGCAATCAAAAGTGCCGCTTAACTAACAATCAAATGCCACAACTTTCAACACATTTGTCAAGAAAACAAACAAACAAAACTCAAATAAAAATCGATAACAGCTTAAGAAAAAATTGTGTTATTATTAAATGTGGTAAATTTCAATAGATCAAAGGTTAAATTGGAGTGCTGCAAACAAAAAAATAGTGAGATTTGTGTTTTGTATTAAAAAATTTATATAAATTAAATCAATGTTTACATAGAATGCTTTTGCTTAAGAACTTCTCTCATACAGAAGATTAAATCATTGATTTCAGGTCTAATGTTTGCCACTTCCAGCAGATAAGAATGTAGAACACTTATTATACTTTTTGCATTAATGATATTATAATTATATTTGGAGTTCTTACACTATGGCAAATAAAACTCAGTGAAGCAGAAATATAACTTGTAATAAAATATTGCATAATTGCAATTTTAACATCGTAATATAAGTATACAATGCTAGCATAATGAATTAAATCAATAAAGTGTAATACTGTAAGGAACAAATTATCCAAACCGCAAATTTCATTGACCGGTTAGGTGTGGTCTTGGGCTTGTTGAATACAACAATATAAATATTTTACAATCATACATATTTATTTACCTCATTTTCTATACCAACGTTCTTGTTCCATAATCTCCTAGCTTCATGCCGAAACTAAAATTTAATGAAATTTAGTTATTAATTATTATAATATTTGAGTTATTAAATTAAATTGAAGATTTTAAATAAAAAATCTCTGACACTGTCTGGGTTATTTTACTTTATGGATTTATACAATTTAGTTGTGATATTACATTGTCAGATTTTCAAATCCCAATTATAATACAAATTATATAAAATATTCTATAAGGAGTCCACGTCTATGGTTAGCCTTGAATAGATTATATTATTTTAGAAATCTATGCCTTTAGTGTAACTTGAATACTGTGGTTCTTGATAAAATGTTATTTTAGAAATTCATGTCTGCCTGCGGTTCTCGCAAAGAAATCCTTAAAACATCTACGCCTCTGTATGTAGATAAAACAAGTGAAAAAATGGTAAGTTCGGCCGGGCCGAACTTTGGATACCCTCCACCATAGTTATATTGACAGGTATTTTTTGAAATTTTTAAATTATTATACCCTCATTCTTATGGCTAACCAGTGAGCGGAGCAGTATAGTCGGACGGGGCCGACCATATAATACCCTACACAACTTCCACGAAAATCTAAGTTTTAAGTCTTCGGTCCACTTCATCCCATAATTATTATCTGATCATCACCGAAAGTTATAGGCGTTGTCCTTGACCATAACTGGAGTCTCATAGAAATTTTCAAGGCGATCAGCGCTATATTTCCGCCCCATAGTGTGGTTTTGGGTTACTAAATAATGTCTGAATACGTAAGCACCTGTAAATATTTAAGTGTAGCTCCCACATCTGAGTACATACGACCATACAATTGGTATCAATTTAAAGATCAACCACTTCTCTTGAACACACTATCAACTTCATTGGTCTAGGTCCTTCAGGGGCAAATATATACGCCATAGAATACAAATTTTGTCATTTTCACACAAAAGTCTGGGTCCATTTGACCCGCTAAATATTGACCGATCTTTATCAAAACAGGCATACTTATTCTTTGGTCCAATCGCCTTCCCCATGCAAAAATTCGCGGTGTTTGCGGCCTCTGGAGCGACCAGAAAATAAGACAAAAATAAAGTTTTTGGTCCATTTCATCCCCTAAATATTGACCGATCTTTTCCAAAACAATAGGGGTCTTCATTGGCCAGAACCCATTCTACATGCAAAATTTCGCGAAGATTGGTCCATAACTGTGGCCTGTATCGTGTTTACAAATTATAATGGACAGACGGACGGACGGACACACATGTCTAGATCGACTCAGCTAGTCGAGATATGACGATCGGTATACTTAAAGGTGGGTCTAGGACCAATATTTCGCGGCGTTACAAACTTTTGGGGCTGCACAAAGCTATAATACCCTGACAACATAGTTGTGTAGGGTATAATGAGGTTGTATACATATATATATATATATATATATATTGGTTCTAGACCCCATGTTTCTTTGGACTAAATCCGTTTCAGTAAATTTAGATTTCATCCGCACTTTGCCCATCTTATTATTTCTTCCAAGCTTAGTTCAAATTCGAAGATGGGGAATATCGGTCCACTCCTTCTGGAACCTCCAATCAGGGGCTAGGTCTAAATGCGGCTATAGTTCATTACCGAACCTTACGTTCTAATTTTTTATCCCTCTATCCTCCGCAGTTGAAATGATTACAAAAGGGTCTTAGAACCAAACTCAAAACGCGCAACAAATCAGATAAGGAATCAGTAAGGAAAGCAGTAAAGTCGGGCCGACTTTATGATACCCTTCATCACTTTGGGTATATTCAACAGATAGGATCCTAACGGACGTCGCATTTTTTAAGGACCATTAACATGAAATTAAACATATCATTTTGCAACCTATACTAATTTTTGGTCACGAATTTCACGAAATTTAAAACACATCATTCAGAACGCAATGCCAAATTTCGTGCAATTCGAAGGATATATCGGGACTTTGGTGCACCATGTTCATGAAATCGTACGAAAATATATATGGCAGCTATATCTAAATCTGAACCGATTTTCACGAAATGTAACACACATCTTTCTAGACTTAATCCACTACGCTATGCCAAATTTCGTGCAACTCGAAGGATATATAGGGACTTTGGTGCATAATTTAACTAAAATCGGACGAAAATATATATAGGAGCTATATCTAAATCTTAACCGATTTTCACGAAATTTACCACACATCGTTCTAGACTTAATTCAGTACGCTGTGCCAAATTTCGTGCAAATCGAAGGATTAATAGGGACTTTGGTGCACTATTTACCTAAAATCGGACGAAAATATATATAGGGGCTATATCTAAATATGAACCGATTTTTCCCAATTTCAATAGGGTTTGTCCTTGGACCAAATAAGTGAACTGTGCCAAATTTAATCCAAATCGGATCACAAATGCGACCTGTACTTTGTTAACAAAAATACATGGACGGACGGACGGACGGACACGCGGACATGCATAAATCGACTTAAAAAGTGATTCAATGCATATTCTCAAAAGAAACCATGTGTCTATCTCGTCTCTTTGCCTAAAGATATAATATTCTATCGTCTGTGCAAGCCACTGTTTTATGCGATTAGTTGAGACGTAGGAACAAGGGCCTCGATTCGCTGGCCGACGGTCCTCAAATTGCGAACCATTTACATTCGCAAACTAGTGTGTGTGTGCAGAATATCCGGATCTGCCAAAAGCTTCCCTGAGAACTGCAGCAGGGTGTCTTCTTATGACTCCAGTGGTCCATATTCATGCGGAGACGAAGATCTTACCCTTAAAAATATTTTTTAAAAATCGGCGCCTATTGTAGGCCAGTAAAAATATTTTTAAAAAATCAAGGACTATTGTGGGCCTGTAAAAAATATTTTAAAAAATCCACACCTATCATGGGCCTATAATGTAGGTCTCTAGATATAGAATACATTTTTATTCGCACGTATTTGGGTCCTTAAAAGAATTTTATAAAACCCAACAACCTACGCCTACTGAAGAAATCTAGAAAAATGTTTTTAAAAAATCTACGTCTATTGTATGCGAAGTTTATTTTAAATCGATTTACATAAGTTTGCCCCATTTTATACAATCGACTCTAAATCTGCCCGAATGAAATGAAATTTAGCGCAGGTTGCAGAATGACAAGAGTATGGTTTGGTTTTAGTTGATTCACATTAAGGTAAATATCACATATTTAAGTCCGCCTAATTTCATGTTATGGTCCTTCAAATATGCGACGACTTCCTTCTAAGTAACTTTTAGTATAGCATTGGTGGAGGGTATCAAATGTTCGGGCCTGCCGGACTTAACGCTTTTTCCACTTGTTAATTTTTCTTTCTAGTATAACGATTTACATTGTAATAGTAATTTACTCGAATACGTGCGTATACGTATTTGACACACTCTTCCATTACATTTACCTCAAATATCATTAAAATTACATTCCTGTTTAGTGCATAACACACCTTGTAGTGGAATGCTTTGTACAAAACAAAAACCCCTGCAAACATTTATAACAAGGTTTTTCTGTTTTTCATTTCATTCTCATGAAGTTCAAAATGTGATTCGATTCCGCTACAAATGAGTCGATTAATTAAAATGTGAAAAAAATCCAGTTTAGTCCAGTGCGAGCTGTTCCTTCCTTAATTAGACAAAAAACAAATGAATGCTGAAAAAAGAAAAAATAAATGAAACTAAACGTAATGGAATCTGTTTTGTTAATGCGTGTTGTGCTATATATATATATATGTGTGTGTAGCAACACCTCATTATCGTAAGGATTCCCCACCGTGACCTACACCAACAAAAAACTCTACAATAGATCGAAATGGACTGAAACAAACAAAAAAAAATGTGATGGCAGTGGATTTAAATGAAACACAAAACGAGGAGGCTATAAACGAGAGGTGCACACCGACGAATGGTTGGACCGTTTGGTTGGTTGGTTGTAAATGACGCCAGTGTTGCTGTTAATGAATTGGTTGGTTGTGCGCGGTGTTAATTGTGTTTCCATTCACAAACATGGGCCACTAATATCGAACTAACGTTCGATGGCTAAGTGGATTTTTCAGTTAGACGTTGTTGCTGGCAAGTCAATAAAAACAGGAACACGAACAAATAGCCTGCATATACGTCACTTGATATTTAGCCTATGGCCATTGTAGAGATGTTAATGGAAAAAGGAATTACATGCAATGTGTCGTTATAGTAATGTGGGGAACTAAGATGATGCATAATTCGAAGCTAGGAATTTTTCGATACTGGAGAAAGCCAAGTTTGATCATCTTACTTTTTCTTTAAACTCCGATTTCATGTGGTATGCATTACAAATTTAATAGGTTGATCGGGACAATTTTAAAATCACATTGTCAAGCAGGTTGATTATGTTCTCGGTAAGTTGGATGCTAAATTACAGACATTAGTTTTGAAAAACTGATGTTTGGATCTCAATCTAACCAAATAATAAGCGGGACATTGTATGGGTCTATGTAAAAAGCTATTTTTCTGGGAAGAAGTATTTATATCCATATATGATTCGATATGTAATATAGAGGAAGGCCACATTTGTATACCCTTCACCACACCGGGTGTTATGGCCTTGTGCATATGTTCGTAACATGCAAAAGGAAACGAGATTATGTATAGAATCAATCGATTTCATGTCAGTCCGTCTGTTCATTTAAATTGTAAAAAAAAGTGAGTCAATTTTTATTGAAATCGGTTCAGATTTAGATATATCTCCCATATATATTCTTACACAAAAGCCGATATTTCTTTCGATTCACAAAAAATTGTTGCACAGAGTATTGAATTGAGCCTTGAATGATCTGTGCTAAAAGTATACCGTATTAAGTCTATAATGATGTGTAATAATGTTTGTTGAAATCGGTTCAGATTTAGATATAGCTCCCATTTATATTTTCGCCCGATGTAATGTAAATGTTGCACCAAACATCCTACATTTAACAGATTGATACGAAATTATTCACAAAGTCTTAAATTGAGTCTAAAATAACGTGTGTTAAGTTTCCTGGAAATCGGTTCAGATTTAAATATAACTCCAATATGTTATCCGATCAATACCGTACTGAATTGAGTATAAAGTGAAATGTGTAAAGTTTCGTGAAATTGATTCAGACTTGGATATAGCTCCCATATATATTTTCGTCCGATTTTTATAAATGGTGCACTGAAATCCCGATATTTCCTCCGATTAACCCGGAATAGAGTATTGAAATGAGTCTAGAAAGTTGTGTACGACGTTTCGTTCAAAGCGGTTCAGATTTGGATACATATAGCTCCCATATATATGTTCGCCAGATTTTTGTAAATGGTGCTCTGTATTCCCTATGTTGTCCGATTTAGAAAAAAAATTGGAATACCATACCGTAATGAGTCGAGAATGATGTATGTTCAGTTTCATGGAAATCGGTTCAGATTTAGATACATATGGCTACCATATATAGTTTGGTCCGATTTTATGTAAATGGTACCCCAAAGTCCCTATATATCTTTAGATTTGCACGAAATTTGGCATAAAGTACTGAATTGAGCCTAGAATGATGTCTGCCAAGTTTCGTGAAAATCGGTCCTGATTTAGATATAGCTCCCATATATAGAGCAATACTATGCGTAAACCAGTAAAATG
>NW_026888699.1:0-11832 GCF_032173495.1 Musca vetustissima
ATCGACAATAATTGTAACAAACATCGGATCATATATCAACACTATAAATGAGCAATATTATTCATAATAACATTGACATTATGTGAACTCTGGAATAACCTTTCGTAAATATTTTATTAATTATTAACTTTTTAGTATAAGTTTTATTATTTTGGAAAAAAATAGTATTTACTTAGCTGGCTGAGGACAGAACATTATTTGTTCCATATACCAAACATAAAAGGATTTCCAGGGACGTCGATCTTGTATGTTTTTTTAGTTTGAAAGACCATGCCTTGATATATCATCCTCCACTTGATATTTTCATCGAATTCGTGGTCTTCCCCTTCTGCGTATAACATCAGTTGGTTCGCTTTTGTATGTCTTCTAAGGTGGGGCACGCTTATCCATTCGCACAACATAACCTAACCACTGTAGTCGCTGCAGCTCGGTACATATGACTATATCGATGTCCGTATATGGTATAGCTTGTGGTTCATTCGACGCCGATATTCTCGAACACTCCAAGAGCTGCCTCATTTGCTTATGCAACTACCCATGCTTCTGATCCATACACGATCAGCGGTAGTATCATTGTCTTGTAGAATGTGAGTTTGGTCTGACGAGAGGTGGTGGAGTTTGCAGAAACACCTCTGTGCAGATTGGGCTGTCAAATGCGGCTTTATAGTCGATGATGGGGTTTTCGTGGGTCTATTCCAGGATTTGGCGCAATGTGAAAATGTGGTCTATGGTGGATTTCACAGGCCTTAAACCGCATTGCTATTGTCTAGGAATGTCATTGACCATTAGCTTCAGTCGTTCACACAGCACGCTGAATAGCACTTTATGTGCGATGGGAAAGATACTAATTCCTTTATACTTGGCACATATCGTCTTGTCTTCTTTTTTGTGACACTTCATTATTCTTCAGCCGAATGATTGATATTCTGACCTCATCGCCATCTTTTATTGATTCTGAGGTATCTTCCTCACCTCCAATATTTGATACCAGCAACTTTGTAAAATGCTCCTTCCAGATCCTCAACGTATCTATCACCAGGTTTCCTTCTGCATCTCTACAAGAAGACGTGCCTACACCAACGCCTTCAGTTTGGAGCTTCAATCTTTGGTTAAATTTAATGGACTTCACGTTTTTCTTCTTTTTTTTAATACGCTTTTCCTCTCTCCTTTTCTCCCGTTAATTATCCATCGCATTAGTTGTTGCTACTGTCTGCATGGTTGCCCTATACGCTGCGTTGTTCACATTAGTAGCATTACGACACTCCCGATCATACCATGGGTTTCTTGTTGTAGGTTTCTGGTACCCAAGTGTTGCTTTTGCTGCAATTTGTAAGGAATAGGGCTTTTATGTTATCGGGACAAGAAGTGATTTCGTCAAGCAGGTGGGTTAGTTGAGTGGAGTAGGCTTCTATTGCCTTTTGTGCTTGCAGCTTGTCGAAGTCGAGTTTCCCACCTTTTCTGCTAGATTAAAACGAGTGCCAACCATGGCTGCTGCGAATCGATATTCGCTCCTCGGATCGATCGAACGTCTAAAAACACAGGATGATTGCCTTCCGTCTGTCAAAGCATGACCAATCGACAGAAAGCCAGGTGGCCTTGGGTATATTGAGATGCTGGAATTCGGTTCAGTCAATCAGTCGCATGCCGTTGTCGGATGTTACTTAATGGATTCTGAATTAAAATTTTAATGTCATGACCAGAGCAGCGGTCATATGCTGTTTCTAGGCGCTCATAAAATATGTCGTTGATCTGCTCATATTTGTCTTCCGTCGGAGCATGGGCACAAGTGACACTAATGTAGAACTTCGCTCTTATACGGATTATATCCGTTCGCTCATATAATATATTTTCGCTATTTAGAGTATTTCAGACATAATTTTTAATCGAGTTGACTCTCAATAAATTATATTTTGCGTTTTTTGGTGACAAATTATCCTACCACAAATTTCAATATCTATGAGAGCTCCATTTGCTTTTTCATCAGCGTTTTCCAAAATGTTCGCTTTGGATTCGAAAATATTCAATACTAGCATATGGCCGCTACGTCGGTAGCGAATGTGGAAATATTAAAACATGGCTTAAGAGCTGTCAGAAGGGCTAATATACATACACTCCAATATCGACTATATGTAAAATTTTCGTACCATTTATACCTCTGTTCTCTTATAGTAAGTATTTCCAGAACTACCTACATATCTCAAGACTACATGTGAATTTTGACCGCAGCAGATATCTAGCTCTATACTAAATATGGTAACATTTATTACCTTTCATACTCTTGTAGTACTTGTTTACACAAATAATTCCTAGTTTCATAATAAGAGCTCTAGTGGTTCACATAAATCCTAATTTTACCATAGTTAGTGTCATTTTGTATATATTAATATAACTCTCCATAATTACCTATATCAACAATAAATATAGAAATTATATTTTAAATTCCAGGATTCCGGTAAGATCGATTCCCCAAATCCAATTTTTACCAGATTTTGTACCATTTAGTACATATAAGTACTATTGTCTAAAACTTCCAGGATGGAGTGTAGGATTACTCCAATAGTAATTTTAATTCGAAATTTCAGCATTCCAGGCCTTCAGTTCACCCTAAATCTAAAGTGTACCAAATTTAATATTTTTCAATTTCTGGATTCCAGGCCTATCGGGTTACCCTAAATCCAAATTCTACAAAATTTAGTGTCATTTTGTACCCATAAGTACAAATTTCCAATCCTACATCCATACCCCTAATCTACACTCCAGCAGTGGTCCTAACTCCAAATTTCAGGATTCCAGATCTATCGGTTCGCCCGAAGTTCATATTGTGCCAAATTTAGTACACTTTAGTACGAATTTATAAAAGTTCTCATATTCTCAATCCTACACCCAACAGTGATACTAACTCCAAATTTCAGGATTCTAGCTCCATCGGTTCACGCAATATTCAAATTGTACCAAATTTAGTACCACTTAATACCCATAAGTACGAATTTTGACAAAACTACATTCATACCTGAATCCTACATTACAACAGTAATCTTATTTCCAAATTTCAGTGGTCCAGCTCTATCGGTTCACCCAAATACAAATTTTACTTTTCGTACAACTACCTACTTATCGCTGTCGTACACTCCGAAGGTAATATCAATTTCAAATTTCAGGATTCCAGCTCCATCCAAATTTCTCCAAATTCAAATTGAACTAAATTTAGTACAGTTTAGCATTTTTCTTATACATGAGTACACGCTTTCAAAACAACCTCCTTTTATAGACCCTACTTCTGAACATTAATTCGCATTTCAATTTTCAAGTTTTTAGCTCTATCCATTCACATGCTACGAAATTGTACCAAATTTAGTACATTTTAGTATACTTATGCGGATACTTATAGTTCGAGTTTCCGTAAACACCCATCTATGCTACACTCCATCAGTGATCCTCGTTCGAAGTTCCAGAGTTATGGCTCCAACTTCATGCCGTTCTAGTACGAATTTCCAGAAACGCAACGTTATCTGACACCTTTGGACCAAGAGTGACCCTCACCCCAAATTTGATGACTCTAGCTTCAGCCGTTTCATCTGGGCGTTGATGAAACGTTAAGTCAGTCAGTAAATCAGACAATTTCTTTACTCTTTCATTAGTATAGCTCGTTAAAGTAATTAGCCTAGTTTAGAAGTTTATTATCATTAATTTGGTATATAAGTTTCAAAGAGTATAACAGCCCTATTAAGGGAACCCCCCCCATTCACTATATTATTTTTTCAAGATTTTCAATGGGCTGGTAAATCAATACCAATGCTTGTTAAGGTTTGTAACTTTGCACATATATAATTGAAGATTTAAAAGAGAAGAAAAATAATTTACAAAAAATTTTTGTTATTGTTTTGTTGTTGTTTTTTGTAATTAAAGAAAAGTCCTTATTTTTTATGGCGGGCATGATAACTCCTCACTGGAACATCGGAATCCGAAAATTCCAACGGTGTTAGAAAGAGTACATGTCTGGCTCTTGTATGAACTAGGATTATTGACTTCGCTCTAAAATTAACAAAATGCCGGACCTTTGAAAAAATATTTTTGGAAAATCGCCGATTTTTTACCAAAAACCAAGTTAAAAAATAAGGAAGATCTTCACCGATTGGCTTTATCCTAGTTCATACGAGAGCTATACACTCCCAGAGAAACGTTGCAAAATTTGGAACCGATTGGATTATTAGTTTTTGAGTTATCGTGCCCGCCATTCGCAAAAAAATGTTTAGAGAAAAACGCGTTTAAAGTTTGAGAAGCCCTTCAGCCGTCACATGATGCTGACACAATAAATCTGCTATATCTTCAAGAGTTCTTGAGATTTTCACTTGAAATTTTGTACAGACATTCTTTAATCAGTGTAGATTCGAATTATATCAACAAAAATTATGACCCCGAGAATGGGAGGTAAGAGACAATATACAATGACATTTAGAATGCACCCAACATGGTTGAGGGTTTAAAAAGTTCTGCCGGCCACTTTTTTACTTGTTACCCGTTAGCTATTCGTATTTATACCCTTCACCAAACTGTGGTACATGGTATTATGTCTGGCAAAAGGAATAGAGATAGACCCATGGTTCCTGATGAGAATATGCATAGAATCACTTACTGAGTCGATTTATGCATGTCCGTCTGTCCATGTATTTTTGTGAACAAAGTACAGGCCGCATTTATGATCCGATTTGAATGGAATTTGGCACACATCACTAATTTGGCCCAAGGACGAACCTGAAATTGGGAAAAATCGGTTCAGATTTAGATATAGCTTCCATATATAGTTTCGTCCGATTTTATGTAAATGGTGCACCAAACTTCCAATATTTGTCCGATCGAGAAAAATTTTGCACAGAGTACTGAATTAGATCTAGATTGATGTATGCCAAGTTTTGTTGAAATCGGTTCAATATTCCTCCGGTTTAGACAACATTTTGCACAGAGTATTGAATTAGGTCCAGATTAATGTGCGTCAAGTTTTGTTGAAATCGGTTTAGATTTAGATATAGCTCTCATATACTTTCATCCGATTTTATGTAAATGAGGCACCAAATAGTCAAAATCAGGCCGATTGGCAAACAATTTTGCACAGCGCACTGAATTAGGTCCAAATTTATGTATGTGCGCTGGAATAAGTTCAGTTTTATATATAGCTCCCATATATAGTTTCCTCCGATTTTTCAGCGTCAATGTTTGTCCGATTTAGAAAAAAATTTGCATAGCGTATTGAAGTTACTACAGGTTGACACCCTTATTGAAATTACTGCAGGATGACGTCCGCGAAGTTTTGTGGAAAACAATTCAGATTTCGATATAGCTCCCATATAATTCCGTCCGATTTTGTGTAAATGAAGCTCAATATTGCTAACATTTGTTCGATTAAGACAAAATTTTGCACAACGTAGTGCATTAGGTCTGGATTGATATATGTTGGAATCCGTTCAGATTTAAATATAGCCCCCATATAAAGCTTTCAGTTCAATTTTTCATAAATTTCAGATTGGTGATTGGTTTCTATGGGTTGATTTAATTTCGTCCGATTACATTTCAGTGGCCCTCCAATGATACTATGTCTATTCTATCAAAAGGATATTGTACATATCAGCATCTCTTGTATGTACCCAAAGTGGTAAAAGGTATCATATAGTCGGCCCCGTCCGACTTTTGATCTTTCCTTATCTGTTTTGATCTGTTTTTAAAATCTTCTGGGTATTTTCTGTCACATTGCGTTACTATTTAACTATTGACTATTTAATAAATATGAAAAATAAAAGCAAGCAAAGCACTGATAGCGGAAATGAAATGTTATTTCCCCATGTTATAAAATAAGACACCGACGTATATTTGTGGCAAATGTAAATTGACACTCAGTTTATGTAAATAATTTAAATATGCTAAAAAAATAACAACATCCAAATAAACGTACTTACCATATGTTGAATATAATTAAAATTCCGCTATTAAAAAAAAGGATAAACATTTGTATTTCCGCTCTAGTAGATTGTATCATGAAGGTATGTTAAGGCTTAGCTATCGTATGGAACCCCTGTTGAAGCATTGAAATCAGATTGTTTTTGAGTAAAATTTTCAGTTTATAAACACACTTGTGTAGGGCATAGTATTTATTATTTTATTATTGTTCGCTAAAGTAGAATCAAAAAAACACACACTCACAAAAATTAAAATAGCAGTAAAACAATTTTAAATAAACATAAACTCAGTCACATTTGGAATTAAGTTTTTTTTTTTTTGCCTCCGTCAATATAGATAATAAATAAACATAGTCAATAAAAAAAATGTTTTTTTTTGCGATGGTATTTTTCATGGTTTCCGCTGAAAAAATAGTGTCCTGAAAACAATTAAAATATTTCACAAAACAGAAAAAAAAACACAAAATAAAATTCCAATACTCATTGAAGTGTGTATGCATTTATGATGATTTTTAATAAATGGAATTTTTAGTATATTTTATAGCTGAATGGCATGTGGGTGTGTTTGTACGGGAGAGTTGTGTTCATTTGTAAACATTTAAACAGTTTGTTGACAGCGAAAAGTTTGTTTTGAATAATTCATGTCAATATTTATTTTTAATCATCAACACACAAAATGCCAAACCACTTAAGGACTAAATGAATAATTTAACATATAAGTGATAGTTGCGGGAGGAATAAAAGAAAACTAAAGGTTATTCTAATTGGAGGTGTTATTTAAGGCGGAAGTTTATTTCATAATAAAGAGGGAGGTATGCCTTAATAATCAACAATTATAAAACGTTGTTAAGTTCAACTAGACCGAACTTTTTATACTCAGCTCCAAAAAATTTCAGTTGCCAGAAGATGATCACATACCTTTACATTTTCATTATTAGGCGTACTAGAGTTCACAGATTAAATTTGGTATATACCCAAAGGGATGTATGGTGTCATTCATATTCATAGAGTACATCTGGTATATACCCAATGTGGTATATATAGGGACTTTGGTGCTCCATTTACCTTAAATCGGACCAAAATATATATGAGAGCTATATCTAAATCGCAACCGATTTTCACGAAACTTGAAACACAACATTCTATACCTAATTCATTACGCTGTGCAAAATTTCGTGTAAATCGAAAGACATACAAGGACTTTGGTGCACCAATTACATTAAATCGGACGAAAATATAAATGGGACATATGTAAAAATCTAAACCGATCTTCAGGAAACTGAACACACATCATTCTAGACCTAATGCGTTACGCTATGCCAAATTTCGTGCAAATCGAAAGATATATAGGGACTTTGGTACACACTTTACATTAAATCGGACGAAAATATATATGAGAGCTTAATCCATTTCTGTACTGATTTTCAGGGAACGTAACACACATCATTCAATATGTAATTCATTACGCTGTGGTAAATTTCGTGTAAACCGAAAGAAATACGGGGACTTTGGTATACAATTTACATTAAATCGGACGAAAATATATATGGGAGCTATATCTAAATCTGGACCGATTTTCAGGAAACTTAGCACACATCATTCATTACGCTTTGCCAAATTTCGTGCAAATCGAAAGCTATATAGGGACTTTGCTACAGCGTTTACCTAAAATTGGACGAAAATATATATGGTAGCTATACCTAAATCTTAACCGATTTTCAGGAAACTTAAATCTGAACCGATTTTTCCCTATGTCAATAGGGTTCGTCCTTGGGTCGAATAAGTGACGTATGACAAATTTCACCCAATTCGGATCATAAATGCGACATGCACTTTCTTTACAATTTAAAATGGACAGACAGACGAACGATCTGTTGCGAGGCCCTCGGAAGAAAAAAAATCAAAGTCCAGACCTGGACACCAAAAAAATATTCTTCGTGGGCGAGACCTTTTCAGCCTTCGTGGCGGTCTCAAATCCACATTTAAATAAGTCCCTATCCCCTGTTTGCTACTATAGTTGGAGGAG
Organism: Musca vetustissima; assembly: GCF_032173495.1. Lineage (NCBI taxonomy): Eukaryota > Metazoa > Arthropoda > Insecta > Diptera > Muscidae > Musca > Musca vetustissima. Next base: position 7,975 of record NW_026888699.1, read on the forward strand.
CGAGGAAGAGCTTAATGTTAGTAAGGCACTTGCTGTGGGTAACCATAGGTATTCGAGTATGGTTAGCCATGCCCGAATTTATTTGGGGGTTGTTTTTATATATTTATTTTGTTTTTTTTTTTTTTGTGGCGCAAAAGGTTGTGGTTGCGCAAGTATGGTAGGAACAGAAAACTTTGGGTGGACCAAAATAATAATTATATGGAGTGGTTCGTCCACCCAAATGTTCCGAGAATGCCTGGGGATGCGAAGCCAGGGCTTGGTTTGCACCGGCCACATTTTCCCATTTGAGGAAATGCAGGAGTTCCAGCCTCTACCAGTGGACCAAATATTCCACAAGAGCTTTATTAACCCTACGGTCAATAACCAAAAAAGTAAGTCCTTAACCCCAGGGTAGTTTCTGTCTAGGGCCACAAAAAGAGGGGTTGAAAAACACCTAAATAAGATCCCAATAAAAAATAACTAAAAAAGCTTACCCCATTCGAAAGCTATAACGAATGTACCCGGTTATTGACCGTAGGGTTAATATAGATCCACTGAGTGTTTTGCAACACGCCAGCATTTCATCAAATGGAAAAACCTGAAAATAGAAAGAAATAAAAGATTAATGAAGGTACAAAAATATCAAGATATAAACACAAGAAAATGCGTGCGATACGAGTATACCACCTTTTTTCCTTCAATGAAAATATCAGCTGATTGTGCTGTCAGATCGATCTATTCACAGGAGAATGATAACCATAATGAGTTCGCGTTGCCAATGGAATAAGTTCAATAAAATTTAGGGGCACCATACTACCGACGCAATAGGGCTCTTTAAGGACAATTAAGAGGATAGTTATTATTAAGAATTGAGAAAATCAAATGAGAGCATCTTGAGAAAGGTACCAGTGTCAATTAGTGGAAAGAAACAGTTGCGCTAAAAAAAGTTATAAAAGAGAGTAGGGTTCTTGAAAATAGCTCAATAGTTTACTAAAGTGGTGTTGAACTAGAAGGTCTCCTGAAGAAAAAGCATTTTTGTGTACAAAAAAAAAAAAATGTTTTAATAACCAAAACTATACAGAAGAATAAAATCATGTGGAGAAATGTAGTGCATATTTATATCACCGACTCAATAAGTTTTATATTGGATTCCTGGTGATTTTTTTTATAAAGAGTGTTTTTTATAAAGGAGAGTGACGGACAGCCATCCAGAGCATATAATATATAAGTGATCGGCAAAAAGGCAACAAGGTAAAGGCGGTAAAAGAAAATTATAACTATTTCTAAAATAGCGAAATTTTTCTTTTTTATTGTTGCAAGGGTTGGTAAGGGTAGGGACCACACCCTGTAGAGCCGATCAAGTTAGCCGGTGTCCGTCGGTGTAACAGGACATGCATAAACCGAATTAGAAAGTGATTCTATGCATATTTTCAAAAGGAACAAGTGTCTATATTGTTTCCTTTTGCCTGTTACAGACATATACACAAAGACATAATATCCTTTACCAAAGTAAGGTGAAGGGTGTAAAAAGTGGTTTAGCATATTTTACATATATTCGTAAAATCACACAATTTTTTTTTTCAATCAGCAAACAATTTTATATACAATTTCTTCTAATTTCCATGTAGTTTTATTACACTCTGTTTAATGAAATAAATGTTTGTTTGTATATTTTTTAAAACAATTTCGGTTAGTCTTAGTGCACATTTATTTTGTGCATATTTATTTTTCGTCAAAATTTAAGAAAATAAATATTATTGATTTTTCTCTCTCTTTCTCCGTATTTTGGTTTATTTGCAGATATCCATTGCCCTCTCAACATATCTCAATTTTCTATGAATGCTGACAATTTTTTTTCTTGTGTGAGAAAACAGCTCGAGGGAGTTTTTAAGGTAAATATACCACCTTCATTTATATGTATATGTACTTAACTTAAAATATGCATGACAAACTTATATCTGAAAATCCCCGGGGGCAATAGTTAAGGATGAAAATAATTCAGCAGTCGTGTAGAGATGAAGAAAAATATGAAAGTTGAAACGAAAGGCATTTTATATATTTTAATATTTAATATGGCAGTCAAGTGGAAAGCAAATGTTCTTATGAACATGAGGAGACGTAATGGAGATAATGATAAATGAGTGTGGGTAAAGTGGAGGTGTATAATGAGAATGTATGCACTATGTAGTTTGTCTGTAAATTCTTTAAGAAATTAAATAAATAACTATATTTTAAAAACTTCGAGACATTTTAATGTAGAACCAGTAAGGAAAGTTCAAAAGTCCGACGGTGCCGACTATAGAATAAATATAGCATCAGTGGAGAACAATTGAATGTAATCGTATCGGAAAATGGAGTCGGTGTAGAGAACATAAATATTTATACTAAAACCAACCCATGCACATACCAATCTGAAATTTATGAAAAATTTAATGTCAATCATTTGTATGAAATTGAGCAAAATATGTATAAGAGCCATATATTAGGTTGTGGAAAAATCCATTATTTTTATATGAAATATAGGACTTTATTTAACATGCATCGGAATGTCCGATTTGGGCCAAATATGCACCGTTCTGTTGTATGATATATTGTCATTTTATGTAGCTTCATAACGCCTCTTCTCATAGAAGTCCTGTTCTATATTTGCAAAAAATTATAATAGTCGATTTTCACAATTCTCCCTAGATATCAAATTTTTATAATTAAATAAATTTTGCAATACGAGAAAAATATGATAATCGTTTGATGCCAAGTCCGAACTGTATGGCGGATACTTTAAAGCTTCCCAACCAAGCTCCCGAAACTTCTGGGGATGTCACTGTAGATGTGTGTGGCCTAGCGTAGTCCTGGTGGAACACGACACATGTCCTGTTGGCCAGTTCTGGCCGTTTCCGGTCAATTATAAATGGTTTATAATAGTTTTATATCAATTTTTAGCTCCTGGGCGATGTTACGACTGCTAACATACCGGCCAACATCGATAATTTCTCCGACTTTATAAACATTTTCGACGACCGGCCTACCAGTGCGTAGTCCATTTTTAACACTTTGGTGCACAATTCCTTAAAACTCGGACGGAAATATATATGCGACCTATAGCTAAATCTGAACCGTTTTCAATAAAACTTGGCACACGTTAGTCTATACTAACGCTGTGCAAAATGTTGGGCCAATCAACCTTAATTTGACTCTCTGGTGTACCATACACTAAAAATCGGATGAAAATATATATGGGAGCTACATCTAAAACTGAACAGATTTACACGAAACATAGCACACATCATTCTAGATTCAATTCAGTACGCTAAGCCAAATTTCGTGCAAATCGAAAGAAATATAGGGACTTTGGTGTACGATTTGTATAAAATCGGACAAAAAATATATGGGAGACATATCTAAATCTTTCCCAATTTCAATAAGATTTATCCTTGGGTCATATAAATTAGCTGTGCCAAATTTCATCCAGTTCGGATCATAAATGCGACCTGTAGTTTATTAAAAATGTTATGGACATGATTAAACCAACTCAGAAGGGGTTTCTATGCATATTCTCAAATGAAACCGTGGGTCTATCTCGCTTTTTTTATCTGAACCCTATCTCAATTACTTGGGAAAATTCGGACGACCAATCAGCGCACGGACCAATAAAAACCAGTAAGGAAAGTAGTAGAGTCGGACTATATGATACCCTTCTATATATATGATACCCTTTACCACTTTGGGTATATTCTACATATGTATACTAGCAGACGTCGCGTTTTTGTTATATATCTATACCTGAACCGATTTCAGGGAAACTTACCAGAGACTGATTTATATAACTTCAGTATGTTGTGTCAATCCGCCTAGCTATGGATCTCTACACGAAGCTTAGCA
>NW_026888700.1:0-11996 GCF_032173495.1 Musca vetustissima
GTCTCTGTGGGACTTTGGAGGTTCATATATATAAACTACAGTAAAATCGAAATAAAGACCCATTTTTAAGGAAATTTTGACTTTCCCTTAGTGAATTTAGCATGGACAAATTATATGGTGTCTGCGGGACTTTGGAGATCCAAATCTATAAACTTTGGCAAGAAAAAATATTAACCTTTGGACTATGTGTTGAAATTTTAAAACGATTTACGACCTGACCCTAAGCTCATGTCATGTTCCGAAACACTTTCCATTGGTATATTTTTCCAAACCCCAAAATATCGTAAAATTATTTCGAAACTTTTCGTAAACTTCCAAAATATGTTTTCGCATAAATTCCGACCCATTTCAATATTCAATGAAAGTTTTTGGCGTTGGCAAATGTTTTTACATACTCCCTCCCTTGTTGTTGTATCCTTCCATCCTGCTGCTGCTGCTATTTCAAGGCTAACCTCATGACAAATTGCATGTTACAAACCCACGACCTTAAAAATGTGGGGTGTAACTCCTCTACGGCAACTAACGGCAAAGTTCTGCACAAAAGCAAAAAATAATTACTATAACCATATTGTTATTCATATTGGACTCAATGGCTACCAAAAATATTTTGAGGCCTCTAAATTAGTATTACACATTACACACATTTATACAGGGTTTGACACATTCTGGATAAAAAATCCCTGGCAAGGAACTGTCTACGAGGTCGACGACGATAACGTTGTTGTATGAAAAAAACAAGCAAACACACACACACAGAATATTCAAGAATGAAATTCCGCTCTCTTTCTCTTTATCCCTTCAAAGGACAACTCATACTTCTCGAACCACTACATATCATCTACGGACATATCCATGTTAACTAACCACGGTCTGGAATAACACTACTAATTATATTAAAAGGAGACTTCTTTTTTCTGGATTTCTTTTTAACTTCATGGTTCCAAATTAAAGTCTTGTGACCTATTCAAAAAAATGCATGCTCGCACAAGTCAAACAGCTGCCATCCATATACACAAGACATGAAAAATGTATCCAAACAAAAATAAAGCCAAGTGCCCACAATGTTGTTTAGTTTAATTTTTCCTGTATAGGCATTTGTAAGTTTTTTTTTACTCATCTTCATCGTTGTTTTCTTCTTCGTTCTCTCTACCAACCATATTTGTGTGTTTGGCTGGTGCTGCAAAAAAATCAATTATTTTGTTACTGAGCAGCCAGCGCAAACAAAGAACAACGACGCCCGCCGCCCTTTTTTTATAATTCGCGCAAACACACACACGCACTCAACACACATTCCCAAACACACGGCACACAACAACAACGTCGTTGTCGCCGCCGTCGTCAACACTCAATCTCATTTTGATTTCTGGAGTAGCACACACACACATCCATGTATGCATGCATGCAAACACAAAACACATCTGCTCTTGATTCATCGTCGTCGTTGTTGTCTGTACAGAAAAAAGTTCTTCTTCTTCCTCGTTCTTTTATTGTTGGTTGGGTCTTTTGCCTTTATTTTCATGCAAGTAGTTTTTTCTTTTCGTTCTTTTTTTCCACAGATATTTTTTCTCCTAGCGAAACTTACGATAATTTTCTTTTATCCATGCCACTCATTTTGTATTATCTGTTTTTTCCTTTTTTTATATATGACAAATTTACACACAACACTCTGCGTTTAACTTGCTTTGATTGCTTGAAATGTATTTCTTCTTTTTGTACTTTTTTCTGTAATTATTTTTTCTTTTATTTCTGCCAGTTAAAGAAGAATCTCTTTAATTTCTCTGGCCCTCACACACAAAATTGCGAAAAAATACTACCACAAAAATAGTGATGGTAACATTACATCGATTCGCTGAGGGAGAAAAAATCGATAACTGTTGTCAGATGGCGTTATTTTGATTAGTGTAATCGATTTATTTTCACTTTGTAGTTAAGTGGTAAGGAGACATGTCAAATGTTATCAATAATTAGACAATTTATTTCTAGGTAAAAAAAATTACAAATGGATAAAATAAAACAATTCCAATTTAGCAACACGTAATGCTATGGAGAATTATTGGGAGAAAAGGAGAGAGGAGAATCGTATTTTGAGAAAAAAAGAAGAAAGAACAAAAAAGTGAGCGTGAGCAAATCGAGATGTACAGGAGTCAAAAATAAGTCAGGAAATATTACCAACGAGTAAAACACCAAACCGAATGCATTGGCACAGCACATCCTCCTGTAGAGATGAAAATTGAAACCTGGTGACAGATACAGACAGCGTGCTGAGGATCTGGAAGGAGCATTTTGAAAAGCTTCTGGTATCAAATAGTGGCGGTGAAGAAGATACCCCAGAACCAATAAGAGATAACGGTATAGAGTGTATAACGGTATACCACCTAGCCAAGATGAGGTCAGAATAGGAATTAGCCGGCTGAAGAACAATAAAGCAGCAGGTACCGATGGATTACCAGCCGAACTATTCAAGACCGGTGGTCAGATGCTGGTCAGGAACATGCACCAGCTGATTATTACAATTTGGCTAGAGGAATGCATGCCCAATGATTGGAACCTCAGCATCCTATGTCCGGTGCACAAAAAATAAGAAAAGACAATATGTGTTGGCACATAGAGGTATTAGCCTTCTTCACATCGCATATAAAGTGCTATCCAGCGTGCTGTGTGAACGACTGGAGCCAATAGTTAATGACATTATTGGACCATATCAATGCGGCTTCAGACCTGGCAAATCCACCATTGACCAGATTTTCACTCTGCGCCAAATCCTGGAAAAAATCCACCACCTATTCGTCGACTATAAAGCCGCGTTTGGCAGCCCTATCCGTTCAGAGGTGTTTAAAGCCGTGTCATTTGGCATTCCTGCAAAATTAATACGGCTATGCAGGAAAACTTTAACTGGTACAATGTCAGCAGTTAAAGTCGGAATGGACCCATACCGAACGAGGATTCAGACACGGTAACAGTTTGTCGTGTGATCTTTTTAACATCCTGCTGGAAAAGGGCATACGAGACGCAACGGTGAACAGATGGTATAACGCGCAAGACGTCCAGTAGACTCGGACCAACTGTAGAACTTGATAACTACAGCTTCGAGGTAGTTAAAGATTTTATATACCTTGGTACCGCCATAAATAGAACGAATAACACAATAACGGAGAAGGATTGTGATTATCATCAGATGCTACTATGGTCTAAGTAAACAGTTTAGAAACAAAGCCACTTTCCGCCAGACCAAACTCACACTCTACAAGACACTGATACTATCCGTTCTGTTTATATGAATCTGAAGCATGGGTACTTGCGCAAGCAGATAAGGCAGCTCTTAGAGTGTTTGAGAGTAATATTCTCCAGAAGATCTATGGGCCGATCTGCATCGATGGTGAATATCGCCGTCAAATGAACCATGAGCTATTCAATATATTCTCAGACATCGATAAAGTCAGAAGGATCGAGCTGCAGTGATTATGTTGGCTAGGCCATCTTGTGAGACGAAAGGCATATAAAAGCGAGCCAAGTGTTGGTTAACGCAGAAGGAGAATGCATCGAACCCGATCGAAAGATAAAGTAGAAGTTAACATTTTGAAAAATGGTCTTTCAAATTGGATAAGAGGCGCACAAGACGAACACGCTTGGGCATTTTTTTTAAACTCGGCTTATGGAACAACCGTTCTGTCATAAGCCAGCTAAATAAGTATTATTCGACTAATATAACCCTTACACTAAACAGCTGTTTTCAGCCGCAAATGTTTATACAATATTCGGCCTAGAGGTCCCTGGTTCAAACATTTCAATCCGTTTTGTTTTGATACTGCATTGTTATCAGTTTTGTTTTGTTCCATATTCTCATTTCACGACGACGTTTTGCGAAATGTTGGCTTTGTAATGTCAAGCCAAAAAAGAAGACGGGCATACAAATTCTTAATTTTCTAATTAAATTTTCCAAAATTGGTATCCAAAATTGCACAAATTCATTACAATGTGCATAAATCATTTGCAACAACACATTACACCCTCCCGCCGACTATGTCGTGAGGGCCGTGTAAGTCTTGTCTGCTATGTGGTCACAATATCGTTGATTTTGTTGCCATCCATACCGCAAATCTACTATGGAGCAGTGCCAAACGTTTGGGGTGCACGAATGTGGGGACCGGCATTATATTTTGCCCTGATTTGTATGGTAATACGTTTTGTATTAAGGGATACCGATTATCAGGTGAGTCGAGGTAGATTTTCGTCATGGAATTTAATTAATTTGGAACAAGTCTAGTTTAGGGGCTCCACTCGGATCGCTTTGAAATTTTTACCGTAAGTAGTCCTCGTTGAGCTGATTACAGTGATATATATTTTATGTGGGGGAAATGCATACTTCCCGAGATATGGGCCTTGAAATTTCGGAGCATATCTTGATTAAAACGGCCGTTTTAGTAATGCCACAAAGGCAATATGGGTATCATTTTAATTTTCAAATCAAATTTAAGGTTTTTTAAGAAGCCGGCCTTGGCCGGGGCTTAAGACTTTCACCTATGGACAGATGCATACATGGCTACGCAATCCAAATTCTTTTTTAAGAGCAATTTCCAAATCAAATTTAGGTTTTTTTTAAGTAGCCGGCCTTTCGGCCGGGGCTTAAAACTTTCACCTATGGACAGGCGCACTCATGGCTACGCAATCCAAATCCTTTTTTAAGAGCAATTTTCAAATCAAATTTAAGGTTTTTTAAGAAGCCGGCCTTGGCCGGGGCTTAAGACTTTCACCTATGGACAGACGCATACATGGCTACGCAATCCAAATTCTTTTTTAAGAGCAATTTCCAAATCAAATTTAGGTTTTTTTTTAAGTAGCCGGCCTTTCGGCCGGGGCTTAAAACTTTCACCTATGGACAGGCGCACTCATGGCTACGCAATCCAAATCCTTTTTTAAGAGCAATTTTCAAATCAAATTTAAGGTTTTTTAAGAAGCCGGCCTTGGCCGGGGCTTAAGACTTTCACCTATGGACAGACGCATACATGGCTACGCAATCCAAATTCTTTTTTAAGAGCAATTTCCAAACCAAATTTAGGTTTTTTTTTAAGTAGCCGGCCTTTCGGCCGGGGCTTAAAACTTTCACCTATGGACAGGCGCACTCATGGCTACGCAATCCAAATCCTTTTTTAAAAGCAATTTTCAAATCAAATTCAAGGTTTTTTAAGTAGCCGGCCTTCGGCCGGGGCTTAAGACTTTCACCTATGGACAGACGCATACATGGCTACGCAATCCAAATCCTTTTTTAAGAGCAATTTCCAAATCAATTTTAGGTTTTTTTTAAGTAGCCGGCCTTCGGCCGGGTCTTAAGACTTTCACCTATGGACAGGCGCACTCATGGCTACGCAATCCAAATCCTTTTTTAAAAGCAATTTTCAAATCAAATTCAAGGTTTTTTAAGTAGCCGGCCTTCGGCCGGGGCTTAAGACTTTCACCTATGGACAGACGCATACATGGCTACGCAATCCAAATCCTTTTTTAAGAGCAATTTTCAAATCAAATTCAAGGTTTTTTAAGTAGCCGGCCTTCGGCCGGGGCTTAAAACTTTCACCTATGGACAGACGCATACATGGCTACGCAATCCAAAGCCTTTTTTAAGAGCAATTTTCAAATCAAATTCAAGGTTTTTTAAGTAGCCGGCCTTCGGCCGGGGCTTAAGACTTTCAACTATGGACAGGCGCATACATGGCTACGCAATCCAAATGTTTTTTCTTTCAATTTTAGTTAATATTATATAATTTATTCAAACCCTTTAAAATGATACCCATATTGCTTTGGTGGCATTAGTAAAACGGCCGTTTTAACCAAGGTATATTCCAAACTTTCAAGGCCCATATCTCGGGAAGTATGCATTTCCCCCACATAAAATATATATCACTGTAATCAGCACAACGAGGACTACTTACGGTAAAAATTTCAAAGCGATCCGGGTGGAGCCCCTAAACTAGACTTAAGCCATTAATTTTTGATTTTTTGTTCTTTAGGTTGGCATACGTTCCGCCTTTTTAGGCTTTGTGGAAGCCATTAGCATATTGACAATATGCTTTGCACCCAATGTTTGGAAACAATTCGGCACGTATGGTTTGTTTATGGCATTTTTTCATTATTCCGAATTCCTGGCCATTGCCTATTGTAATCCGAAAAGTTTAACGGTGGATTCGTTTATGTTAAATCATTCCTGGGCCTATGGTATGGCTGCGGCAGCCAGTTGGATAGAATTTGTTTTGGAAGTACATTTCTTACCCAGTTTTAAGGATATTTACTATTTGTGGGTGCTGGGTGTTTTGATGTGTTTGTTTGGCGAAGTTGTACGGAAAACAGCGATGGTTACGGCCAGTAGTAGTTTTACACATTTGGTGAGTTGAATAAATCTTGATTTTGAAATAATGAGTCACTGATGTTGAATATGAGACGAATTAGTCATATGTCTATAAAGAGAACTATTGGTCTTTTAAAAGACATGTGATCTCTATACAGACCAATTGGTCTTTATAAAGACCTGTGGTCTCTATACAGACCAATTGGCCTTTATAAAGACCTGTGGTCTCTATACAGACCAACTGGTCTTTATAAAGACCTGTGGTCTCTATACAGACCAATTGGCCTTTATAAAGACCTGTGGTCTCTATACAGACCAATTGGCCTTTATAAAGACCTGTGGTCTCTATACAGACCAACTGGTCTTTATAAAGACCTGTGGTCTCTATACAGACCAATTGGCCTTTATAAAGACCTGTGGTCTCTATACAGACCAATTGGCCTTTATAAAGACCTGTGGTCTCTATAAAGACCAACTGGTCTTTATAAAGACCTGTGGTCTCTATACAGACCAATTGGTCTTTATGAAGACCTGTGGTCTCTATACAGACCAATTGGTCTTTATAAAGACTTGTGGTCTCTATACAGACCAATTGGTCTTTATAAAGACCTGTGGTCTCTATACAGACCAATTGGTCTTTATAAAGACCTGTGGTCTCTATACAGACCAATTGGTCTTTATAAAGACCTGTGGTCTCTATACAGACCAATTGGTCTTTATAAAGACCTGTGGTCTCTATACAGACCAATTGGTCTTTATAAAGACCTGTGGTCTCTATACAGACCAATTGGTCTTTATAAAGACCTGTGGTCTCTATACAGACCAATTGGTCTTTATAAAGACCTGTGGTCTCTATACAGACCAATTGGTCTTTATAAAGACCTGTGGTCTCTATAAACCCTTTGGTCTCTATACAGACCAATTGGTCTTTATAAAGACCTATGGTCTCTATACAGACCAATTGGTCTTTATAAAGACCTGTGGTCTCTATACAGACCAATTGGTCTTTATAAAGACCTGACCAATTGGTCTTTATAAAGACCTGTGGTCTCTATACAGACCAATTGGTCTTTATAAAGACCTGTGGTCTCTATACAGACCAATTGGTCTTTATAAAGACCTGTGGTCTCTATACAGACCAATTGGTCTTTATAAAGACCTGTGGTCTCTATACAGACCAATTGGTCTTTATAAAGACCTGTGGTCTCTATACAGACCAATTGGTCTTTATAAAGACCTGTGGTCTCTATACAGACCAATTGGTCTTTATAAAGACCTGTGGTCTCTATACAGACCAATTGGTCTTTATAAAGACCTGTGGTCTCTATACAGACCAATTGGTCTTTATAAAGACCTGTGGTCTCTATACAGACCAATTGGTCTTTATAAAGACCTGTGGTCTCTATACAGACCAATTGGTCTTTATAAAGACCTGTGGTCTCTATACAGACCAATTGGTCTTTATAAAGACCTGTGGTCTCTATACAGACCAATTGGTCTTTATAAAGACCTGTGGTCTCTATACAGACCAATTGGTCTTTATAAAGACCTGTGGTCTCTATACAGACCAATTGGTCTTTATAAAGACCTGTGGTCTCTATACAGACCAATTGGTCTTTATAAAGACCTGTGGTCTCTATACAGACCAATTGGTGTTTAAAGAGACCATAGGTTTTTATAAAGACCTGTGGTTTCTATACAGACCAATTCATTCTTTTAAAAATCTTGGTTTCCAGACGGATTTAATCTGTAGATTTTTTTCAAACTATTTTTTATTTCATCTTCTAAGCCTCTTTTTTCACTTTTCCTTTCCAGGTACAATACGAAAAGGCAGATGATCATAAACTAATAACACATGGCATCTATGCCTATTCCCGTCACCCCTCCTATGTTGGTTGGTTTTGGTGGTCAATTGGTACACAAGTGATTCTAATGAATCCCATTTGTATTGTTGCCTATACGATAATAAGTTGGAAATTCTTTCACGATCGTATTTATTGTGAGGAGTTTTCATTGTTGAATTTCTTCCGTTCCGATTATAAGACGTATCAACAAAATGTTCCCACGGGCTTACCATTCATTAAGGGATTTATATTGGAATAAATCTCACAAGAGTTATCCCTCTGGAAAAGATAGAACGGAGTATTATTTTTTCCACCATAAAAATAAATTTGATATTTTTTTATTTTGTAACAAAGTTTTTGTATTTTATTTTATTTTTGAATGAATTATAATAATAACAACAAAAAGAGTATATACAATAATTAACAAAAACAAATGTTTGTCAACTAATTAGTTTAAAGCTCTCATTAACAAATAATAATGTATGAAATTTTGAATTATGAAAATTCATATATACCTCGACATAATCATTTAATTTTTAAAATAAAATATTAATTAAGACTAATTATATAAGTAAATGTAATAGTTCCAATTAATAAAAAATAGAAAAAGTGTACGAAACTAAAAAATTATGAAACTCGTATTTTTAAGATATTTAGAATCTAAATTTAAAATGATCTGTTATGAAATACAAACTCAATGTAAATTTCCCTTTCAAATTGGAACCATTTACCTTTTTATTTCCAAATATTTTAACATTTTTTCCTATTTCAAATCGGTAAATTTAAATTTCAATGGTATAACACATGTGTTCATAAAATAATTCTTAAATGCATTCTCCGTCGAATATTGATATTCCATTTTAAAATTCCTTACAATATTGGCCAAAGTAATTTCCAATTGCAGATCGACAATTCGCTTTCCCACACAAGAGCGAGGACCAAAACCGAAGGGTAAAAATATAAATGGATTTGTATTCTTAGCCGATATATCATCCTGATTACTTGATCGCAACCATCGTTCTGGCATAAATTTCTCGGCATTCGGGAAATATCTATCCTCCTGTAGCAATAGATTTGATGTTAAAAATACATTTGTCCCCTTGGGCACCTGATAACCACTCAAACACAAATCCTGACCCGTTGTTCGCATATTACCAGCTACCAAAGGATATGTACGCAATGACTCCTTTATGCAGGCCTTCAAGTAGGGCAGATTTTTCATATTTTCCATTGTGAATTTTTCCGTGCGACCAATATTTGTTAAAATCTCCTGCCTCAATTTTTCTTGCTTTTCAGGATTTTTGGCCATACACAATAGGACAGCTGCCATAACGGATGATGTTGTATCCACCCCAGCAATTAACATATCGATGGCCATAATAATGGCAATGCGGCGATCAATTTTTATCAGCTTTTCCAAAACACTTCTACCCTCTTGGTGGTCGCCACCACGAGCCTCAATACGTTGCAAAGTTTCATCGACAAATTTACTACATATTTGGGTTATGCTGTCCATGGCATTTTCAAAACGACGATAGGATGGGGTTTTAATATATCGATATATGGAGGGTTTTATACCCAAATCGTAGAAAGCCTTGGTGAAATGTTGTAAATGATTGAAAAGTTCCTGAGCCTCAGGGACGGCATTCTTATTGCGTACCAAACCCAAATCTTTATCCAAAGCAATAACAGCCACCGATTCAAAAGCCAAACGTTTTATTTCGGATAGGAAATCTTCGGGAACTTCTAGAGAGGATGGATTGCGTATTTCACGAATTCTGGAAGAAAAGAAGATTCGGTACAAGGTGTTTTCAGCTCTTTAGAGGACCTGTACATAAATTTCAAAATAGTTGATTTTATCTGAAAAAAGGTCTTTTCATAACATCTTCCGATTAAGGAGGTATATCAAGATAAATATAGAAATCCTTCTGAAGTTATTGAAAGCTCTTCTACTGACAGGACAAATTCAAAAGCTTTGCATTATATAGATAACCTTCAGAAGTTTTGTTTTTATGGACAACGGAATACCTGAAGCTTTTATATAAAACTTTTTAAAACTATTGAAATCTCTAGGGATACAGGAACTTCTAAAGCTTTTATACACTCATACAAAACCTACAGAAGAATTTCATACGTAATAAAAGAGTTTCGAAAGTATGTTTATGATACAAAGAGGACTTGTTAAATCTCTTTAATATCTGGAAGTCATTATAAACTGACTTCCTGCTATATTCAAAAGCTTTTTACATTAAAAGAACACTCAAAAGTTATTTTTGATGTTTTAAAAAAGCTCTTCTATACACAAAGGATCGTGTATATTTACACGATTAGAAAATATTCTAAAGTTTTTCTATAAACAAACATATTTCTAGAAACTATCTTTAGAAGTTTTTCTACAAGAAAGAAACTTCAAAGCTCGTATATATTCAAAAGCTTTTTACATTTAAACAACATTCTAGGTTCTCCCAAAAGTAACAACATTAAAAGCTCTTCTTAAAGCAATCTAAAGCTGTTCTAAATATAGACTTTTCTTTTAATAGTTTGTTTTAGGCATTGAATACCTTCTGAAGCTTTTTTCTACATATCGAAGCTCTACAAAAGATTTAAGGTATGGTTAGAAGTTCTTCTACAAGAAGGAAACCTTCAAAAGCCCGTCTATATTCAAAGGATTTTCTATATGTTAAGGACATCCAAAGTTCTCAAGAAAAACCCGCAACATTAAAAGTTATGCTCAAAGCAATCTGAAGCTTTTCTAAATGTAGACTATTCATTTAAGGTTTTCTTCACCCAAAACAATCTGTAGAGCTTTTCAATAATAGAATAGAAGACCTTTTGAGGATTTATTTTTTGCTCATAGAACATCTGCAAAAGCTCTTTAATATCACGAAGATTTTCTAAAATCTATACCATACATGAAATTCTATACTTCGAGATCTTCTATATGATCCCTTCCAAAGTTCTCCTATTAATAGAATACCTTTTGGAAAATGTTTTCGGCTCATATTAAACCCGCAAAAGCTCTTCAATATGATGAAGATTTTCTAAACCTCTATTCCATATATATAGTACATTGGAAACATCTTCTATACTTCCAGATCTTAGATACAGTACCTTCTAAATTTTTTCTATAGATAAATACCGCTCATAAGCTTTTATCGCTCATAAGCTTCCTATCTACGTCCTATATACGTATTCCTACACATCCATTATTCGGAAGAATTCCATTTAAAAATCTTAAATTTTTTAAGTAAAGTCCTACAAAAGCTATTCTAAGCTACTAATACACTCAACAAATGATCTATACTTAGGAGAGCCCCAAAAGCTCACATATAGATGATCTTCGAAGGCTTTTTTGTAGGTATTAGAATATACAAAGCTCTTCTACAGACAGATGTCGTTCATAAGCATTTGTCTTTCTATAGAGAAAGACCATCTCAAGCGTTTCTATATAAAGACGGCATTCAAAAGCTCCTCTACATACATAATTTTTTCCAAAGTCCACCTGAAGTTCCTTCGGAAGCTCTTTTATAGATATTAGACTGTCATAAACCCTTCTACCAACATTGGACCTTTAAGATATCGCCAATGAACACAGAATATAGTTCAAGATAATCGAAAGCTCTACTTTAGTCACTAAAATTCTCAGATGCTATTCGGTAGCTATAAGACTTTCCGATTTATTTAACCTTGGCCTTTAAATGCTCTCCTATCTTTATAAAATTTATAAAAATATTAAAAAGTATCCACCATATTTTACCTCTCAATAAAATCATTATTCACTTTTTGTGTTGGATTTATGTACAACACCGTATTCC
>NW_026888701.1:0-11852 GCF_032173495.1 Musca vetustissima
TCCAAAGAGAATTGGGTGAGATCTCTTTAAATTGCAGAAATATTCAATTGTAGCTGATTAGTGCAAAAAACCAAGAGTCGTAATTTATTTATTTTGTTTAGTTGTGAGGGGGTCTGAGTTTCATATTTTAAAATTTAAGATTTTCCCGGAAAATAAAAGAGATTTCTTACTGTTAAACTATTGCCAAACCTGGGAACATTACTCCTGATAACTCCGGGAAATAGAGACAGCATTTTAATTGGTAAGCCTTTAAAATCCCTTTGGAGGGCCAAACAATTTTTTTATATACATTTATCTTATTATTAATTTTAAAAGATTATATTTATTCCTTCTCGTACTTCTCATACTTTTTTGTACCTCTGGATTTCTGTATTATAATTATCCCCCACACAACTATGTTGTCAGGGTATTATAGCTTTGCGTGGCCTCAAGAGTTTGTAGTGCCGCGAAATATTGGTCCTATACCCACCTTTAAGTATACCGATCGTCATATCTCCAGTCTATCTAGACATGTGTTTCCGTCCGTCTGTCCATTATAATTTGTAAACACGATATAGATCAATTTGTAAACGTAGTTATAGACCAATTGCCACAAAATTTTGCATGTAGGGCTGGCCAATGAAGACCCCTATTGTTTTTGGTAATGATCAGTTCATTTTTAGGGGATGCAATGGGCCAAAAACATTATTTTTGTCCCATTTTCTGGTCGCTCTAGAAGCCAAAAATATGATCCGAACACCTCGAAATTTTACACCAAGGAAGGGAATCTGGCAAAATAATAAGCATGACGTTTTTGATAAAAAGTGAGCAATATTTAACGGGTCAAATGAGCCCAGACTTTTGTGTGAAAAGTTACAAAAATGTGAATTCTGAGGCGTATATATTTACTTCTGAATATATATTTACTTCATAGACCCGAAAAGTTGATTGTAAATATTCACCTCGGATAGCAGTACTGTAGTGTATTATATGCTCAATTACGTCCGACATTACTGCTCCGCTCACTGGTTATATACTATCTATGAGGGTATTGAATGTTTGTGTGGTCCCGCGAAATATGGCTCCCTCTTAATAAGGAATACCTCGATTTTCTGAGTCGATCGAAAAATGTGTGTCCGTTCCTTTAAATTTTTATTTAAAATGAAAACATTAGCTTATTATAGTGAGGGTCAACATCCGGAAAATTTTTCAGAGTATGAAAGTGTGATAGTTTGCCAATATTCTGATATAAAATCGATTAATGCAAGAGGATATATATTTACGATTTTCAGAAATTTATAAATAACTTCAATATAGTTTAACATTACCAATCAAATTTTGCTCCGCATTGTACGCACGACGGGGAATATATATTAAATTTGTTATTCCGTTTGCAACATATCGATATATTCGTAGGATCAAAATATAATTCTATGCGGATTAATGTAATATTTAAGATAGTGTTTTGAATTGTTATACTAGTTTTGGTATTGGAGTATACTGTTTTGGTAACGGCACCTCCCAATTTTCAGTTTTCTGAATATTTTTGCCGCAATTTCTAACCAAAAGGGCTGTAATTTCGCATTTCGGAATTTTTGGGGGACTGACATACATCTATGTGGAAAATTATTAATATACAAGTTTTGTTTCGCGTAAAAATCCCGAACCATTTTCGGTATTTTGAAAACTTTGACTGCATTTTCCAACTGAATTTTCATGGAAATTGGCATTCTGGGTTTTTAAAGGCAGGCATACATCCAATATAGATGCATGTTTTGGCAATATAGGTCCATGTTTGGCATTTTCCAATGAGTTAGTCTCATTTTTAATAAAAGTGACGTTAATTTGATAATTCACATTCTTGGATGGATCCATTTTTTTTTTTTTTGGAAAATCCCTCAAATAAATAGCTCTTTCAATACTGGTTTTTCGAATGTAAAATGAATTGTAATCAAATTTCCCCGCATAAATGGCGTTAATTTGACCATTCGGATTCTTGTAGGGTAAAACCATGTATGAAGAAGAATTTTGATGTAGAACCATGCTTCGACATAGGCAACATATTACAAATTATCATCATCACAGTCTGTAGTTTAGAGCTTTTAGCTGCATTTTCCCACCGAAGTGGCAAAAATCTCGATGTTTAATTCATAATATAGTTTTTAAACTGCGTGAAGGGGTTTCGAAAATTTATTAGTATTTATATTACAATCTGTTAGACTCAGTTGGTAGCGAAAGTAAGCTAAAAATAAGATTTACGGCACAGGTTCTGAACAGTACAAAACCGATAGGTGTCGTTGATCTGCCCACGAGTCACGTCCTGTTGTCAACCAGCGATCGTAAGCAAACATCTAATACATATGTGAGTACTTTGGCATCGGCAGTCCAGAGTATGGGTACCTGGACCACATATGAGTTCATAGACTACGGGAGAAGAGCAACGTCGATTCAACCTTCCGCGCCGTTGAAATTCATAACATAGTTTTTCATCCCCCTTGTTTGTTATTTGGTAATTAAGTTTTACCAAGTTTTACTATTAAAAGGCAATTTACAATGGCATATTCTTTACATGGAGGTCCCAAACTATATAAGGAAATCTGAATGCATGCCTTTTACAGCCTCTTTATTGAATAATGCGGCAGGGCAAATATCTAAAATGCGAATCATCTTAAGTAACAGTGACTTAATTGAATATAGGCATGTATGAGTTAACACTTGACAATCGTAAGTCGGATATTTCTATAATTACATATTTGTCAACTAGCATATGCCCGAAATTATCGGATGTGAGAATTATTTAAACATGTCCAAATATTTTATATTGCTTTCACAGAGAACTGCAGAGCTAATCAATATACACACCAATATTGAATACTGTACACACCATAAAAAATATTAGAACCATTTTCTTCTTTTTTTCTCACATACTATTATTTACAAAACTACCTCCCCAAATTTGGTACCATATACCACATTAGTACCAATTACCAAAACATTCTACATATCCCAATCCTACACTACAACAGTGATCATAAATCCAAATTTCAGGATCCTAGATCTATCGATTCACAAAAAATCCAAACTGTACCAAATATAGTACAATTTAGTACTTTTAGTACACATAAGTATACATTTTAAAACTGCTTACTTATCGTTACACTCTGACGGCAAATTTCACCATTCCAGCTTGATCCGTTTCTCTAAATTCAGTTGCAATTTAGTACTCCAAAAACAGCAAAGTCCCTAATCTGCTAGATGAAAATGAAATTTTACATAGATTGTCGAATTCATATCGTTTCACGTCAAGTGCCTAATTTATTTCTGTCATCGATGTTATAACAATATCCTCACATTTTGATACCGTCCTTATAAGTTCCTCCCATATTTTATGCAAGCACCCTGTATCTGCAATATGTGAAATATATTCACAGAGAACTCCATCACAACATAAAGAGACCGGTAACATATGAGAGTCGAAAGAAATCTGCAGAGTACGAAGTCTGCACAGCATAAACTCATCTAAAGGGATGTTAAAAAAAGAGAAAATCTCTTTCAAAAAACTTCTCGTAACCAAAAGCCAACACGTGGCGCTGAACACATCAAAGAAAACAGCAACAGAGGCACGCAACATAAACGAAATGTAAACAAATCATAAAGCAACAGACCGACCGACGACCGGCAATGAACAGTCAAAGCAACATAAATGACATAGGCACACACATACACAAGCACACACGCTCTAAAGAAAGTATTAAGAAAAATAACGACATGTAGCGGTTAGGCTACAAAGGATTATATGTGACAATAAAATTCATGTGAAAAATCTTATAAAAATTACCCAAAAATATGAAGAAAAACAAAGAGATATCCGCGGAAGTGGGCTAAAGACAAAAAAAGCAATTAAAATTTTTAAAATTATATAAACATTAAGAGATTTGGTTGGGGCTTAGAAATGAAATTAAGAAAAACGTACATATATAATGCGAATGATTAATACATAGGTAAATAACATTGAACATTATTTTGTAGCATACGTACACATATCCTTACACTCTAGTTACTCATATGTCATAGCAGTGTGGTTCTTATTTACATATAAGTGTATGTGTGCTGCATATATTCTTGTAATCCTGTAGAACAATGGTTCTTATTAAATTAACACGCATGTTTCAGCCATTCACTCATTCACTGATATGTTGCTACTACATCGCCACCACCACACCTGACATATCCAAAGCACTTATGGTGTTGCTAATGACAGCTCTTTATGAATGATGACGATGGAGTTGGTACTATAACAACAACAAGGGCCACCCAATTCCCTGCATACCAGTGCAAAAGGAATTATGTATGCTAATGTTGCAGGATGAGTACTGAATTTTAATTGTTTTTTGTTTGTTTAAAAAAGAAACAAAAGAAGTAGTAATGTGAGCGTCTTGGAAACTTTTTAGAAATGAGTCTAATTTCAAACCGGAAACTATAGTTTCATTAGACGCATTACATTTAGAAAATGCGTTAGATATTCTTTTGGGCCTGTTATTTTGTTGTGTCAAGCAACAACGACTTCGGTGCGGTTAAACATCGAACTATATTTCCCATAATTTTGAAGGACCTACATTTAAAAATCACAAACAATCCGTTGAAACATATTTAAACATTTTGCAAATGTTTCGTCTGAGTCACAAAACATTGGGATTTAGGCGTACTATTGTAAAATAGGACGAAATTATATTTAAATAGGCTTAATGTGTGGTCCTAATAAATGAGCTGTACCATAATTCATCCAAATCGGATCATAAATTTGACCTATACTTTGTTTACAATTTTACATCTACAGACGTATGGGCAGATATGCATAAATCGTCTTAGAGTGGATTCTTGCATATCCTTCAAAGTTGTTACAAGCATATGCAGAACATCTGATATGGTAAAGGGTATAAAAACCCTAAGGGGGGCCCTTGGTCTCGCTACTGAGGCCTCAGGAAGGTGGATTGCCATGATAATCTATTTCAATCAATTAGACCTGTATGAAGCGAACTAGTACGATCACTTACCTTCAGGGCAAAGTAATTATGGAAGAAAGTAAGCTGAAGATAAGAGTTACGGTCTGAACAGCACAGAATCGATAGGTGTCGTTGATCTGCCCACGTGTCACGCCCCGTTGTCAACCTGCGACAGTGAGCAAACATTTCATAAGTATGTGAGTGTTAGGCATCTCTAGTCTAGGGTATGGGTACAAGAGGCAAAATGGATCTGAGTTCAAGGACTACCGGGAAAGAGCAAATTTGACACAAGCGACCTAGACAGATGGGGGCTCGAAATCAAAAAGCTCCCCATCGAAGGATACAAAAAAATCTTTGCCGACGCAAAATCAAAGGAGACGTGCATCAGTACCATCAAGAAACCCCTGATACGATCAGGAGTGTCGTAATGTTACTGATGTGAAAAACGCAGCGTATAGGGCAACCTTGCACACAGTTGCAATACGTAATGTGAGAGAAAATTATCAGGAGAAAAGGAGAGAGGAGAAACGTATTTTCAGAAAAAGAACAAGAAAAGCGTGAGCGGAAAAAATCGAGATCTACATGAGTCAGAAAGAAGTCCGGAAATTTTACCAACAAGGAAAACACCAAACCGAATGCTTTGGTGCAGGCACATCCTCCTGTAGAGATAAAGAGGGACAGATATTGACAGCGTGTTAAGGATCTGGAAGGAGCATTTTGCAAGGCTAGGGGAATGCATGCCCACTGATTGGAACCTCAGCATCCTGTGTCCCGTGCACAACTAAAGTGCTATCCAGCGTGCTGTGTAAACAACTGAAGTCAATGGTCAATAACATTATTGGACCATACCAATTCGGCTTCAGAATTGCAAATTCACCATATACCACATTTTCACCCTCCACCAGATCGTGGAAAAGACCCACGAAAAACACATCGACGCATTCCACCTATTCGTCGACTGCAATGTCTAATGTCGAGTTTTCGTTCTTCATTTGTGCAAAATTAATACTGCTGTGCAGGATAGCTTTAACTGGTACAAGGCCAGCATTTAAAGTCGTAAAGGACCTCAAACTGAACGAGAATTCAGACAAGGTGACAGCCTCTCATGTGACCTTTTTAAAATACTGCTGGAAAAGGTCATACGAGAGACAAAGGGGAACACCAGACAACACATGTCACTAGCCTACGCTGATGACATCGGCATAATGGGTCGAACATAACAGCAACAGCAACGGTAACAGCAACCTTTGAACAAGTTGAGAAAGAGTCTGCCAAAGTGGGTCTGGGTCTGGCGGTAAATGGCGAGAAGACCAAGCTGATGGTATCAACGCGTAAGGCGTCCAGTAGACTCGGACCATCTGTGGAACTTGAAAACTGCAGCTGTGGAACTTGAGAACTACAGCTTCGAAGTAGTCAAAGATTTTATATACCACGGTACCACCATAAATAAAACTAATGACATCACTTTTTAATTTCGGAAAATGATAGTGTTGGCAAACATATCATACTATGGCCTGAGTAAGCAATTCAAAAACAAGGTCACATCTCGCCAAACCAAACTCATACTCAACAAGACGCTGATACTACCCCATGCTGGTGTATAGATCAGAAGCATGGGTACTTGCAGCTCTTTGCGTTTTTGAGAGAAAAATTCTCCGAAATATCTACAGTCCGATCTGCGTTGATGATGAAAATTACCGTCGAATGAACCACGAGCTTGAACATCTATACACGGACATCGACATAGTCAGTCGTAGGGAGCTGCAGCGACTACGGTGGCCAGTGCGAATGGATAAGGATGCCGCCGCTCAAAATGCATATAAAAGCAAGACTACGATGGAAAGATCAAGTGGAGGATGACATATCAAAGTATGCTCTTTCGAATTGGAAAAACTGCGCACTTGACTGACGGACCTTTTGTAGCAATTCTGTCTTGGATCTCTTATTACCTGTTGGATCTCTTATTACCTATAACTCCGGTGTGAGCCGGTACCCATATGATTTGTACATGACAGTGATGTTTAGGTTTTTTTCCACATTTAATATATACATACTGATAACATATAACAGTACAATTGTTTTTGACACTTCGTTACAGCGAGAACTTCCGCCAGTAGGATCGTATTGTGATCTGACATAGGAAGTGATTTAGATAATGAAAAGTCCCAGTCCCGTCTTAGCTGCTGGTCCAGAGTCATCTATGTAAAAACAAATAATAGTGTTTTGTTAGCCTATGAGCCTGTATCCGGTTTCAGAGTTTCATATGACTACTCATATATCAAATATTTGGTTGAATTTTCAATTTAATCTTTGTATATATAGCCTTGTCTACCCGGCTCAGGTCTTGCAGCAATTGAACGATATGTGGATAATTATTATATCAAGTTACCCTTTTTCTCAAAATGTAACAAATCATCAACTCAAAAGCATGTACTTAATGAAGGGTACATACGACGGTAAATGCTTATTTTCCAGACATAAAATGCTGAAATATGAGTTTAATTTCTTTATAAGAACAAATGGGAAAAACTATAAATACGAAATAGTTTAACTCAACCCCTCCATCCTGCCTTTATGCTGTGATGTCAAAAAGTCCTTTGTATACAATGTTACCCAAAAGTTCTTTATAAACTTTACATATCCTCTAACTATCCTGTTAACAAATTAACAAACGCATGAACACACATAGACATATGGGAGTATGTACATGTACATCCTCTGTGCATGAAGCCGTGTAGAGTTTGTTGTAATTCACGCACTCTGTACGGCGATCCGGTAGAAAAACTTGCTTTGCCAACCAGTTTTAGTTTCGTTTCTTGTTTGTTTGGTTGGTTGGTCCCCTTTGTTTTGAGAGCAATTTGTGTGTGCGTATCGCTGGAATGTTTTTAAAGTCCGTTTGGTTGTTTTTTGTTTTGCATTTGTGTGTTAAATTTAACCCTTTTTTTATTCACAGCAATTTTTCACTTAAAAATCATTCGAATAACAGACGCGCAATCTGTACACAATAACAAGGCCGGCAAACAACAACAATAGCAAATTCGCCCAAACAATAGCTCGGGAAATTACTTATTTGGCCCAATACCAATACTACTACATCCGCATCCTTCCACAACACTTGTCCCATGTCCTTCGTAACACACATGCCCCGTATAACGTGAGTGCGTGTCTGCATCAGCCTTATTCTGAAGAGGAAGGAGTTTTGTTTTGTTGTTGCTTGCATTTATTTGCTGCTGTCGTTCAGCCAGGCCTTTCCTGGATACACATCGTCGTCGTTTACCAGAAACAACAACAACAGCGACAAAGCCTACTTTATATGGTTGGATAATTGCTGTTGCTTCACGAGACTTCATTGTTATTTTGTGTAGAGCATTTCGATTACGCGCCATCCACTTGGCTCTGACGTCCACAAATTACCAACAACATCACGGCCGGACAGACATACGTAGCTGTTGCAACAACGAGAAAATTCGAAAATGTTCTCGATGTTACGCATTACAGCCTTCACTGTCATAGCGGTATTGGCGGCTGTGTTATATCAGGAAGTTAGTTGTGTTTCATGGTGTTCCATGGATTTGGATTTAATAGAAAATATTGGATAGACTGGCTAAGGAATAACCTACATCACAAGACTAAGCGTATATAAAATGAAGCAGTAGATAGGGCTATCGGGGATTAAAATTATTATTGGAAAATAGGAAACGTAATTTTCGTGTAAGGTATATAGCGGGTGTAAAATTTCGAAGGTATTAGAAAAAGGGTAGGAACCCTTTTAAAGGAAATAAATATATACTACATTGATCGGAGTAAGATTCAATTTAGCCACGATAAATTATCAATATGAGTCCATGTCAGGTCCAACTAGTGTATCCGGAGCCATTTTTATATTAGGTTGGGAAAAAGAAATCCATTCTTTGTATATGAATTAGAGGACTTTATTTAACATGCTTCGGAATGTGCACCGTTTTGTTGTATGCTTTGTTGCCATTTTAAAGGTAACTTAAATCGGATTTCAATTGTTTTCGGTCCACCTCGTCCCAGTATTATTATCTGATCATCATCGAAAATTATAGGCGTTGTCCTTGACCGAACCTGGATCCTCATGGAAAATTTTAAAGCGATCAGAGCTATATTTCCGCCCTCTACTGTGGTAATGGGTTATTAAAAAATATCTTGTAAATGTTTAAGTGTAAGTCCCACATCCGAGTACATATGACAATATAATTGGTATCAATTTAAAGGTCAACCACTCCTATTGGCTATACTATCGACTTCTCGGGTCTTTGTCTTTCACTGTAGATGTGTGTGGAATACCGTTGTCCTGGTGGAACACGACACCTCCCCTCTTGGCTAATTCAGGTCAATTGCTATATTCAAACGGTCCATTTTTTACAGTAGAGATCAAAATTTAGGGTTTGGCCATATGGAAGCAACTCATAATAAATAATCGCCTCCCAGTCCCACCAAATGCATATCAGAACCTTCCTGGCCGTTAGTCCTGGTTTGGCCACCGTTTGACGTATTTCACCGTTCTTTGACCATGATCGTTTTCGCACAGGGTATCGTATTTTATCCATTTCTCATCTCCAGTCTCTATCCGTTTAAGAAATGGGTCTTCTTATTTCGTTTGAAGCCATGTTTCTTTGGTTCAAATCCGTCTCAGACAAGTTGGAGCCGATTTACAAATGTGCATCCGCCCGTCTGTCTGGGTGGGGCGCACAATAACTCTCGAATGAAGTAACCGATTTCATCCAAACTTTTGACATCGTAAAATTATTTCCATAGTGAAACAAAGTTCGAAAATGGGGAATATCAGTCTACTCCATCTGGTACCTCCACCACATAATGGTAAACCTTTTGTTTTTGGAAGAACGTGTTTAAGGTAGGATATGTTTTAACATAGCCTCAATATAGACCACTGTAGGCTTTTTGGAAGTCTTAGAGAATATTTACTGTTAATTCTGAATAAGTCGTTTAAGTCGCCATAATTCACACATCCTTGCAAAAAATCGGTATCGGTCTAGTATATAGGTATTTGTTCGATTGAGGCGAAACGGTCATTCAAGTGTCATACCAATTTGACTGCTAAAAATACCAACATTGTTTTCATAAATGGTTAAATTTTTACTAAATTTTTTTAACAATAAATATAAATACTCCTTATGAGATATAAAAAATAGCGAATGTTAATATGACAGAATTATAGCATATCGACAAGGCATTTTTTATTCTTCTAATTCCAAATGTTCGTCAATATTATGCTACACATTCTTTAATCATTAACAACATGAACATAGGTAATGTGTACATGTGTGTGTGTGTTTTGAAGTTTTAAAAATTACTTTAAATTAGAAATGTCCGTTGCACGCATCTTGATTGCACGTAAGACTTTGCCGTTCTTAAATGTTTTCCTTTCAAAAAATCAACCTGCATACATATTCATCAAGTAAGATATAACATATGTTTATATATACAATTGCATAAATACATACTTAATGACTGTATATGTATGTAAAGTATATAAAATCATTCAGTTTTTTTCAGACAAGTGACAGTGGGAAGAAAAATAAAAAAATGGGAAAATAAATGAGACTCAAAACTATATAATTGTAGCCAATACGGTTGAAAAATTGTCTGAAATCCCCACAATGTCAAAGACTATGGGTAGAAAATCCAAATTATAAAATTAGAACGAATTCTGCTCAAAGTTGTACCAAAACCGTAAATTGCCGAATAATGGAATGGGGAACGGTTATATTGGGGCTATCTTGAAACTCGGGCTAATATTCGTAATTTTGGTAGAGAGATTGCCTATTCATTACTTATGAGTTTAAAAAAGATTTACAGGCGCTTTCGTCTTGTGCGCAGCTCTTCCTATTTGAAAGACCATATTCCGAGATGTTGTCTTGATCTTTCCATCTAATTCGTGGCCTTCCCCTTCTGCGTGAACCATTAGTTGGCTGTCTTTAATGTGACATTTGAGCTGCGGCATCCTTATTTATTCTCACAACATGAACTAGCCAACGTAATCGCTGCAGCTCGATACGTCTGACTATGTCGATGTCCGAGAATAGATGGTACAACTCATGGTACACTTGCCGGCAATATTCAACGTTAACGGAGATCGCTCATAGATCTTTCGAAGAATAGCTGCTTGCGCAAGTATCCGTGCTTCAGATTCATACAACAGCACGGGTAGTAACAGAGTATTTTAGAGTGTGAGTTTGGTCTGGCGAGAGGAGGCCTTGTTTCTAAAGTTTACTTAGAACATAGTAGCATCTGTTGGCCAACACTATCGTTCTCCGAATCTCAAAACTGGTTTCGTTAGTTTTATTTATGACGGTACCAAGGTATATTAAATCGTTGACTACCTTTGCATTTCGTATGATATTTTCCTGCAGGATGTTAAAGAGATCACACGACAAACTGTCACCTTATTGAGTCCTCGTTTGGTATCAAGGGACTCCGAGAGGTCCATTCCCACTTTATCTGCTGACTCGTGCCAGATAAAGTTATCCTGCATGTCGGGTATTAATTTTGCAGGAATGCCGAATGGACAAACATGGCTTTAAACATGTAAAAGACAACCGATAGGGTTGTCAAATGCTGCTTTATAGTCGACGAATAGGTGACATGAGTCTCCTGAGTCTCTTACAGGATTCCAGTCAATGGTGGATTGCTGAGGCTGAAGCCGCATTGGTATGGTTCAAGATGTCATTGACCATTGGCTTCAGTCGTTCAATATACACACTGGATGGCACTGTATATGCTATGGAAAGTAAATTATTTCCTCGAGAGCTCGCACATATCCTCGTGTCTCCTTTTTTCGTCATTTGGTAGCAAGACCAACCGAACGAGTTAGCCAAAAAAAGA